>NW_009602344.1:11763-12416 GCF_000690535.1 Cariama cristata | reverse complement strand
GGAGGTGGTGGAGTCACCATCCCTGGATGCCTTCAAAAAATGTTTAGATGTGGCACCTCAAGACATGGTTTAGTGGGTTTAGCAGGCACGGTGGTATCAGGTATACAGTTGGACTTGATGATCTTTGAGGTCTCTTCCAACCATAATGATTCTATGATTCCTAATTAGAAGCTTGTTTAAACCCACGGCAACCCTTAAGCAGAGACATACGTGCTGCCAGGCCCAGGAGTTCAAGGTGTTAGAGACATACACAGCAAGCAGAGCAGCTGACTCAAGGCGAGGCAGACCGGTGAATCTCGATGAGCCTCCCACTTACCATCTCCCCTCGCTCTCTGGTGTTTACATACCAACATGTGGCAGCCAACAAAGAGCACCAGATGAGATACAAAGTTTTGACACTTCAAAGAAATTCAGCTTCCACATTATTCTTCTGACCAATGAATTCTGTACATTCCCACCTACTTTTGCCTCTTGCTCTGCTCTCTCCCCAGCCTACTCACCTGCTAAAAACTTCACAGCCCCAAAGCATAGAAAATTTTATATCCCTAAAGGACAATACACTGATGCAGTTCCAGAACACATTTTTCCAGGGAGCAATGGATGCAAGGAGGGAGACACTGAGAGGATCCAGCCATTCCTGCCTTCACTCTTTC
>NW_009602344.1:1127-11732 GCF_000690535.1 Cariama cristata | reverse complement strand
TTCCCTCGGTGGCTGCAGAGACAACGCTCCTGCCCCTGTGCTTCTGCCGAGGTTTGCCATGATCGCTCCGACCACCTCTGGCAGTGGTTCTGCAGAGCTTCCCCTCCTGAAAGGGGATGAAAAAGCAGCGCATGAAAGGTTTTTTTCCCCTTGCATATCTGAAAACTGCGGCAACGTTGCAGCTTTCTGGGTTGCACAGCAAGTGTTACTGTCTGGCTTCCTACACGGTCTCTGTTTTTTCCTCAGTAAGCCGTTGCATTAAACAAGCTTTTTAGTGCAGGGAGTATAGACAGACAGCTGATGCCCATTTACCAGCTTCCCTAAATATCACCCTGTGACTTGGGGACAATAGTGACAAGAAAGAAATTGTGAAGACCAAGAACACCCGTGTCTTGCATGTGTTTTGTTGATGAAGTTCAGCTACATACACTCAACTTTAAGCTTTAAAGAAGTGAAAACCCCCATCTCAAAATTAGTTTTGCACCGTGTTTCCAGACATGCCTTGTTCAGCAAAACAAGTGACTATATTCAAAGCACACACAACTTGACTTCAGGAAAACAAGAAAAACAAGATTCAGAGTTCAAGAAGTACTAGCATCGTTTGATTTTGACTGCATTTTTTGTTTTGTTTTTAAACACATTATTTACAACAAATGGCTTATAGTAAAACACAGACCAGAGTCCCAAGCAGATAGCCACTGGTATAGCAAGAGCACAGAGATTAGCACTGAAATATAAGCAAAGTGATTAGTGCACTAGGAATTGATATAGATATGATTCATCTTGCTGTCAATTAAATGTGAGAGTGAAGAAAAGCTGCATACAGGGATTCCATCTGCAATAACGTGATTAGTTTGGCAGTGAACAAGTATGTTTACTGAAATAAGCAATTGCTGTTTATATCTACAATTTCTCAGGCAAGGGTTCCTTGAATGGTTTTGATTACACTCTTAGTGAGAAGAAATTTAGTTTGGCAGTTTGAATTTAATCATGAAGTTATAAAGTGATCTAGTAATCCATAAGCAAGTATTCTTGTTAATTTGCTAGTGTAAGTCTCGAGGTAGGTTTGCAGAGTCAAATTCATCATCCTTATTCATTTTAAAAAAAAAAAGTAATTAAAAAAAAACCAAAAGCAGGCCCTAATGCATTATCATACTATCACTCTCTATTGGATTCACCTTGATGAGCAATTCCTACCAACCAACAATGTACTCGCACACCAGAAAGCAAGAAGGATTGCCTGGTAGGCTTAGGTAGGAAAAGATGGCAATCTCTTACAACTCCAATACAAAGCACTGCTTTTTCCCTTAACGATTACGGAGGGGACCAAAAAAAACATCAGTAGTCTCCAATTCAAACTTGGCACATCAAAGAATACCCACATCATATCTAGTACTAGTCCCCTTGTCTCGATGCATTAAAATAAAGGCATAAAAAGCAAGAATGCAGCAATTCAGTGAAAATCTACAGGAAGCAAGAGAAACTGGTATTTCCATTTCTCTGTCACCATTAGTGTTAGAAGTGCCGGTGCAACAGCTAGCAAAGGCTGGCTGTATCACCTTTGCCATTCAGGTGTCTGAATATTTGAGGCCAAATCAATCAATTATGTACATAGCCTGTGTATTCTATGTCTCAGAGAGGTCTGGCTTCCATCTCAGATGCAATTCTTCTTTTCAGGAGCTCATGACTGGTGGTCAATGTAGTATACATGGATTTGAGAATTCCTGTATTGTTTGAGATGAAATTCATTTACAGTGGTAGCACTGAGAAAAAAAAGTAAGAGTCTATGCATGCTTTTGCTGAAAACAGTTTGGGAGGGACTAGCTTCTTCAGACCTCTGCACTACCTGCTGTGAAAAGTTCGCCAACTGTCTCCTTTTCTCTGGAAAAGGGTTTTTCTTTTTAACCTAACCAAACGCCTCGTTGTCAGACTTACGCGTTTGCCCTCAACAGCCTAAGTCAGGAAGGCTGCACAGAAAGCTTGACCAGCTAACCAGTAACGGTTATTCAACATGAAAGAACCACTCCTGTGTGTTTACTGAAAGAGGTTTTGCTTGAATTAGTGTCATTCCTACTTACTCCCTTATACATAGCATTAAACTAACCCAGCTTATTAATTCAGTAAATATCCCAGTGATCAGGTTACTATAAGAGACACAGAAGTGCAATATTCATCTATCAGCTTATGAGTTAAATTCAACAACAGGTCTGTCATGCCAACATATGTTCCCATCCTCCCTTTTTTTGCAGGAACCGTGTGTTGTCAAAGAACCCAACACACAATAAGGGCCATTTACTAAACTGCTTGTATGCCTGCATATGCCATACATAGATATATATTCTCAGGTTATGTTGCCTCAATTGCTGTTGCAGAAACATGCTCCAATGTGGAAACATCCACACGTGTGTGTATAGAAAAATAAATTGGGATAAAAATCTTGAAAACCAGGGCAGATCTGAATCAATGAAGCTTTTTATTTCCAAAGTGTAAACACTTCACTGCTGTTTACATACAGACAAGGTTAACCATGCTAACTGTGCTATTCTCCTCAGTCAGGCTTTGACTCTCAAACCTAGCAAGGACAATTTAAATTTCAACATCAGAAACTGCCCATACTCATCCCTTTCAGCAGGCAAAGCACTCACTAGTATGCTCGACTAACAAATCCAAACGACCTCCCACCCATTCTCAAGGGCCAGAACTTGACCACCCTTCAGCTTCTCCCTTGGAATTACCTGGGACAGCCAAATTTCACAGAAGCAGCGAACACCAGCTGAGTGAACATGGAAAACAAAGACAGACACATCAACTAGACTGTGTATTCAGGATTATTAGTCAGCTAAGGTCTTTATTCTGTAACTGGGAGCCCCTAATTCCAGGATGCTAGCCACAGCACAGACATCCAGTCACTGAGCGAAGCAGTATGAACATGGATATAAGAACTGAGCATTTTATTTCCGTCTTATTATGTGATGGATTCTGTTCTTGAAATAACAACAGATTTCCTAGAATGTGTAGCCAATTAGTGCACATCTTGGGGCAATATCCTTCTCTGGCAAAGGAAGACAAGATCTTTGCCCTAGCATATACTTGATTGGCAGGCATTATTAAAAAGAGGACACTTGGGCTGGGGGACATGCCCGCAGCTTAGATATGTCAACACGACAAATGGACTGTCCTCCTTTGTGTCAATCCCTCCAGTTATGTTCCACCTGCTGCCCTATATTAGGTATTTAAGGCAGCAGCTTTAAGGGACATCACGTGGGAAAAGTGCAAGTTAGTACAACATGAAAACAACATGCGGTTCACTTGACAGATCCATTTGCTTACACATAGGCTGGAAATTCTCCAATCCTTTGTAGACTGATCGTATGCAACAGGTTTAGAAATTGGGGGACAAGCAGTTATGTCATTTTGACACCATGATCACCTCCTGTAAAACTTTGGGGTTTTGATCTGTCTCTGGAAATTCATAATGGCCATCCAATGGCCAACCATTCCCAGAAAAATGGGAATTCCCTGAATTCTGGAATACTCCATATACAACAAGTGAGCTACCCAGATCACTTTTCCCTTCCAATTCCTTCTCTTATTTAACAGTCCCAAAATTTGAAGCTGCCATTTCTGACAGTAATGAAGCCAGATTGTAAAATCCTGTGGTAAAGACTCCAGAGAGAGTTAGAAACAGTATTATCAGTTGGGTGCAAGGCAGGCAGACCAATGGGAAGCTCACTTTAAATGCTAGGTTTTATTTTCTGCAACAGTATCTGAAGCCATAAGGATCCTGGCTTATCCACTTTCCAGCTAGGTTCCCCAGAAATGACTCATCTCATTTGCTTTACCAATACCTCAGCAGCTACTCCTCCCCCCCATAGAAACAGCCAGAAGATTCAGATTATCCTTTATTCAGACATGATACACGCCTTCATGGAGCTCCGTGAAGACTGTCTCCCATCACCCACTGTTTTACCTTCAGCTAGACCATTAAGATCCACTTCTGTTCCTATTTTCAGTTTGCCCAATTTGAATGGCAACTTATAGTAAATGTGTGGTAACTAAAGCAGTTCAGAGTAACAGCTTGTCTAGATAAAGAGCTGACTGATTACATTTCTAAGGTGAGAAGCAGAAAACACGAGGCAAAATGAGCACCTGCTCACCTAGCTGCTCAGACTGATCCCATCTCTAAGGAACGAGGAGGTAGTTCCTTGGGCATAAGCTTTTTCCAAACCCAGATTGAAGCAAATCAGGCCAGAGTTCTGACTACACCTACTTCAACCATTTCACAGAAAAACTCATTGCAAATACTTTTGGCCAAGTGCAAGGTGCCAGCCTCACAGCCTACATTCAACACAAGATCAGAGGACATGTCCCTTATACACTTCTCTTATACACTTATTCCCTTATCTACTAAGTCCAGACATGGTTATTTCACAAAACTCTCAAGCACAGCACAACTGCATTAAAACAATGGGCATTTATTTGTTTTAAGACAAAGAGTAGTTGTTGATCCACACCAGCTCTGCCTAAAACCAGTCCACAACTCATGTTCCTTTTACTGATTTCTCCTTGGCTTCTGCATCGAGAAGCAAGTTAAAGAGCATGGCAACTCCAACTCTACTGTGAGGAGCAGATATGCCAATGAAATCTATTTTCTACAACAGCAAGAATCAATACACAGACACTGGAATCTACCACGCCTCTTTCTGCTGCCACTACTTCACTTTAACAGTAAGTCTCCAACATTATCCTTCACTGCTCAGGGAATTTATTCTCTCCATGTGCCTTAGTTACCCGGAAGACAGCACTGAACTGTGCCTCGAGCTTACCAGCGTCTAGGTTGTGCTCACTCAGACAGAGGCCAATGCCCACCAGAAATGACAGGAGCCTCGCTATTGACTTCTTTCACACAGATCCTATCCTCAAACAGTTTTCAGCTTTTTGAACTGAACAACAGCCAGCACCGCGACTGTTCTGAAGCCGAGATTTTTCCAGAGGTAGCGCTAGTGGTTTCACTTCAAGCTTCTAAGTCTGAAAATACTATCCAAACTCTTCGCGCTTATACTTCAATCAGTACTTCCCACTCCTCCTGCAACAAAGTAAAATCCCTAGTAGTACACAAAGGTAATTTTTTAAACGTGAAAAGTGATTTACAAGAATCGCACTTCCTCACTGGTTGAAGACGTACAACAGTGAAACATTGCTTAATGCCATCCTCCAGATTAGCACCTACCAAATCAAGCTGAGAGGCTCTTGGCATTCCATTCCAAATAAAACTATTCGTATAAGCCTAACATACGCTCAAACAGATTTTAAGTTTCATATTTTATCAGAAATCATAATTAATACTTACGTGTTTGTTTCTATACTGAGAAAATTGAGAGAGGCCAAAAACTGTTGCTATGGCACCTCCTCCAATGAGAGCAGTTCCTTTCACTGCCTTCTGAAATGCCATTTCTTACTGTAAGAGGAGAAGATAAAAATTAATAGGCAGTTTTACCATGTTAGAATCTAGGCTACACAGAACAGACCATTTGTAGAAACTAAAGACAATGTCATCACAAGTTGAAACTTAGGGTAGCAAGATATTAATTAGCGCTTTTCATTGCAATATTAGTAATTTCTAAACAAACTCTAGACAGATGCAAGCCAGAGTGCTCTGCTATTTTCTGTGAAAGCTGAATGACAAAAGAGTATTTAGATATACAAGTAGATATGTACACACCCCACCATTTAAACTCTACGCAGTCATATATGTGACAAGTGCTTGTAATACTGTGGTAAAAGCAGAACAAGAACACCCTGTCATCAGCCAGATGGCCACCAAATCCTTATCACAACAGAACAGCTGATCTGCTTGACAAGATCACCTTTAGCTACCCTCCTGTCCCATCAAACTATTTCTACAATGACATTTGCCTAACAGCACTGCATCTTGCTTTCCAGCCAGGATTTATGATCCCTGTATTCAGTGGATACCAGCAAAGCTTGTCCTATCCAGGAATGGTGGAGAAGCGATGCACTGCCAGTCAGGGAGCAGGTCCTTCAGCGAGAAGGAGCAGCAGCAGAGACAGTAGACAAGATTAAGTGGCTCGAAATAAGCACAGAACTTTATCACCTAGCTACAGAGGGTTTAAAACTAGCCCTATGTGGGTCAGGCAAATTCTTAAAAGACCTAGTGTTCGAATACTGAATGAAAAGTTTGCATTGAACTGACCTGAATCTTAAGCAGGCACAACCTAATCCATCCTCCCAGGACCGTGGCAGCTCACATCGCTTTAGAAACAACATACATCAAGTTTGAAGGGCTCCTGTCAGCACTCCAAGCCCTCCGGTTATGAAGATATCTTTGTCCGGGACCCAGATTCACCCAGCAGTCTCCACACAAAAGATTCAGCACCACTGTTAAGGCTTAAAGCAGATGTAGGCAATGTATACAGCCCCGTGCCAACACCAGCGGATGGACAACGTGGCAGGAGTGGCCCCGGGCCAGGAGCAGGGAGCTGCCGGGGCTCCCCATGCTGGGGTCGGGCAGGGGGAGGTCCCGGTAGCCTGACCCTGGCCAGGGAGCTCAGCCCTTGCCTTGGTCCCCCAGCGAGGCCCCGCGGGCCAGTCCCACTGCCCTGCTCCGGCACAGCTCTGGCACGGCACAGTGCCTCACCGCACGCCTGCCCATCTAGAGGCCTGGCAGCCCTTCTACCGAACACACCAGACTGGGTTATGAACTGTTACTGCTGGCAGCGTACAGCCTTCTCGTCAAGATTTGCAGCAAACTACTTCAATTGAAGAGTTATTTCTTTGGCCTTATAAATACAATTAAACATGAAATGCTGCACGCTACTATACGTCTGTACACATTTCATCTTTTTTTCTCCTATTAGTTCTTCCAGCTAGCGTAATTGTTCTTTTTTCTTAACAAATACACCAAACATGTTTAAGACACAAGGTAAACAAGAAAACTTCATTTTTAAGACAGTATAGATCTTAACTTCATTCCCTGTGCCCTTTGCTTGTAGCACACTCAGTGCAGGGGTAAATTCCACACATACTTATTGTATGCAAACATTTGACCTACACATGTTGATTGTATATATTATATGCAAGTGATTATTGTACAGAAGGCCAAGACTTGCAGCTTCCCACAAGTTTTTGTGAAGAGCAGCATGTATGCTCTTGAAGATTCCCACAATAACACCCTTTCTTGGTATGTATACAGAGTATCAGATTTTCCATTTACTTCATACTTTGGTCTCAAAAAAGACCAACTTCATCTTTCCTTTATACCATGACAGGGAGGAGTAAAAGGAAAAGGCAACAGACAAAACCTCTGCAGCAAGGGAAGTTTCTGAAAGGGAAGTTACTGTGGAGGCCTGGCCTCAAAAGCTGCAGCACCTCCACAGAAACAGGGAGTAAGCATTGAGCAAGAGGTCTCGGACCTTGCTGCCAGTAACAGCTAGCAGCCATACTGCCACTGGCACACAGCTACGTAAGAAGTGCACCGTGCCAGAGTGCTATCACGGACAGATCACTCACCATCTCCTGCAAAATAAAACAACTAAGACAATCAACAGCAGTTCACATAGCGTCTATAGCCACAGGAAGCATATGGTGATGGTGAACACATACTCATCATCCAAGCACTCTGTGTACTACACACTTCTACCATAAGGTTTCTTCAAGTCGCTAGAAGAATAACTCATCTTTCAGACTGCAAACTGGTGGCAGTCTTGAAGTAGTTTCACACACCTTACACCATCAGCAAAGGAGTCACTTCAAGTAAGAGTATGAAACCCCTGCAAGTGCCTGTTCTGAGAACACAATATGCTCTAGAATCCAAGGGAGTTTAAAAAGAACAAATTAGCATCTCCCAACAAGCCAGCTTACATGTCTGCAGAGATACTGGCTTTCAAGAAAACAAAGTAAGTGCATCCTTTCAGTGCTTTACCAAGCTCAGTAAGAAAGGGCAACGGCTGAAGCACAAATTCCTACCTACCGCTGATCAACTAAACTCTTGAAAAGTTCATTAACTATGAAGCAACTAATGGACCATAGCTCAGCAGCTGGAGTTAGATGGCAAGAACAGTCCAACAGGCTCCTAGCCAAGCACCGAGCACCCACACCTTCCACTGCACAACAGAGCACCCTCCAGCCAAGGTCAAACCGAGCCGGCGGAGGGGCAGGCTGCAGAACCCAGGTAACCCAAAGCACAGCCAAGATTAATCCTTACTTCTTGTCCCCTGGCCTCCTTAAACCTTTCCGGAGACTCCATTTTGAAGACCAGGTACACACCTACCAGAGTTAAACCATTACATTTTCACTGAGTAGGACTGAGTTAGAGCAGCACAAGGTATACAGACCACTGACTAATGGTCTCAGTGGCCATGGCCCACACCAGTTTACTTTAAAAATGCAGTTTCCCAGACAGCTTTGGAATTCATTTATTTTTATTTTTCAAACAAGGAAATCATAATCTTAGGACTGCATGCTCTACTGGGCCTTTCTAACAGGCATTTTATCAATACTTCTAAAAAACAAAACCACCAAGTTTTTAGAAATGAAGAAATACTGTAGCTATTTGAGCTTTACATCTCTAGTTATGGGTTAAAAAACCCCTACTGCACCAACCTAAATCTAAAGTTCCTCTCATTATGAATCACGCTAGAAATATCATTGCATCTATGAAGAAAAAAAGCATGAATTCCCCCAAAGTTGTACAAACAACTTAAAAATCTGCTACACAACAATGCTGCACAAACTTAGGAAAGTAATCAGGAGAAATAAACTCAACACTCTCAATAATTCTTAGTTACATAAACAGCCTTATGCTATTTTTCAGTAGTTTGAAATATCTGTTCTTCTGATAACGTTTTTGTTAAAAAACACCCTCAAACAGAACATGCTCACATACTGAATAAAAGCTGTACTGGGCCAGCGCTGGGCAATAAGATAATAACTAGTATTACACCTGCTCTTCATGTTCAGAGAGCTACATCTCCCCATTTCCATCTCCCAACAGGCCTCTGCAAACAGCAGGCACAGACCCAAGGTCTCCGCTTTCAGCTGGCTCAGTTAAAGGAGCTCCCTGCGCCGTCTCCTCTGTACTTCCCATCAGCCTCAGCACCCCGCCATGCGAACATACCTTTCATAACCTCCCTACCCTACTGCTGTACTCACATGTGCGGGCAGGCAACATTTGGTTTCGGATGCCACAGGTTCCCATTCATTAACTAGGATAAACACTAGTTCTTCCAGGTAAGAGAACTTGTTTAAACAAACAAACAGCAAAAGCAACAAAAGCCCCCATGCCCCCACAATGCTTACTTTGATCCAGAAAGCTTTGAAGCATCTGTCACCAGTTCTAACACAATACTACAGAGGCAAGCAAACAGCTTTTACTTAACAGCTTCCTATACAAAATCTCTCAACAAACTCCACTGCTAACTGCATGCAATAAATATTTCCTCATATGTATAAATAAAGGACAGGCAGTCTTCAGAAGTTAAATGATTATCAAAATCAAATGAAAGTTCAACTCAAAATTTGTTTCTTGAAAATTTTAGATGAGGTACAAAAATCTTCACAATGGCATCTGCTATACCACAGTCTTTTGGCATACTAAGCTTTTCCACCAACTTCTGCCAGTGAAACTTTTTACCCTACAGAACCCAGTGCAAGCAATGCAACACACGCAGCGAGCGGTCTGCAGAGCTCCACCGGCACCTGGAAGTGCTGACACTCAACCACGAGCAGCGGGGTCTGGGGAGCCAAACGAGCCGCTGCCTGCCCCTCCGCTTCCACCGCCTCCCAGAGCCGGCATCCTCACAAGAAGCCAGGCACAAACATGCATTGATAACGGGGGGCGGGCGGGCAAAAAAGAAAACCGTATCTGAGTGTACCTATATAGCAGGCTGGAAACCGCAGCAGTACAGAAGCTACTTCAAGAGCAGCTAAGGCAATAACATCAAAGGAGGATCAGACTGGACAGCACTCACCTCTGTTGTCCCAGTTTAATATCCTTAGAATACAAATCTGGTTGCCCACATACTGTTACAACTTGATCCAACTGCCCCATAGCTTCCTCCCACAAACAAGCACAGCTTTTTCACTGCACATAGAACACCACACAGAGAGCTGTGACAAGTCTTTCCACCAACACAACCTGTTTTTGGCAACTCAGTCGACACCAACGGTGAGCTCCAGGCACCGCCACAGTGGGAACAAAGGTACAGGCACATTGGGAATGGGGCTCAGGATCACTCCTGCAGTGGGACCTTACAGCAGTCACATCGTGCACAGCTGCCCTAACCGCACTAGAGTGAAATTAGACATGCCACTGAGAAGAATTTTGCCACTTTCATTGTGCAAGATAACATAAAGAAACCGGCAGGCTCAGTGCCCTCTATACAGGAGGGATTTCCAGCCTCAGCCATCAGCTGTCAGTAAGGGGCTACCCTCAGCTTGCCCGACAGCCAGGTTCATGTGTCATTAGCTCTACTCAGAGCAGATAGCCAGATTATGCACAATTCTCCAGAGAAAGGAACACTCCCAGGAGACCAGCTGCTCAAATTGCCACACAAATCTTGCTCACCATCGGTGAGAGAAGCTTAT
>NW_009602344.1:0-1096 GCF_000690535.1 Cariama cristata | reverse complement strand
GAAAGAGTGGAAAATATGGCTTAACATAAGCCAGTCTAATGCAAAGCTAGACAGGCATTCAAACCTACAGATGTGCTTTTACACCTAGAACATCTCAATTTCACCTAGGAACCCCCGAGCCCATATTTGCGAGGTATGAGCAGATGTACTCGGATTAGGCTGAACTGAGCTCCGGGCATCAGCAGGTACTGCCGGCAGGCAGAGCCCCAGACAAACAGCTCGCAGAGACACGGCATATACATGCCAGGCTGCCGTCTGCCATGCCGAGGCTCCACCCTGGACTCTTCAGAGGGGCTCTACTAGGGCATACTGCATCTTCCGCATGCCCAAATGCTCCGGCTTCTTTCCGAAAGGAGCTGCATTGCTTGTGGGAAATGGCATGCAACAAGGTCTCCTCTAGCCAGGAGGACAGCTTAAATATTGCCTTGGTGTACACAAAACCAAAGACAAATTAGAGGCTCTCTAAACATACATTTGGGGATTTCTTCCTCAGGTTCTGTCCCAGAACTGCTGCTAAAGGCTGCTGTCAGCACCAAGCAGAATAAACCAGAGCACAGAAGAGGAAAGGGGAAAGAATGCGATCCACACATTACGACAAAGGTTGTACACAGAGTGCTGTGTACACAGAGAAGAGCCTACACTTAAAAACCCCTCATCTTTTGCAAGTAGGTAATAAAACTTGACTCTCTTCCAAGCTGAGATGAACAGCTTGTGATAGAAACTGAATTTTATTTTAATGAAAATTATAACAGCAAACAGCACGACAAGTGATGCAGTCAGAAATAAGTCATCTTTCCATAACACAAATATTTTGAGTCACCTTTAAAAATGGCTCAAACAGCGTGCAGTGCTTTAATGCTGTAAGTGCCATCTGACACTGCAAATGTGCATGTTAAGCCTTAGTTTCAATACAGGTCATAAATGGCACCCTTTGGACCCACACCCTTGACTTGAGGGTGGCCTGAAGTCCCCAACAGGCTCCAGAACAAGCTCTGGCAGGATCAAGGAGCCCTTGACTGGCACAGCAGCAGCCAGCAGTACACTGTAAGGAGTAGGTATTGCGTACAGCGTGGGCTGGCCAAAGAGTTAAATAAGC
>NW_009602343.1:0-20594 GCF_000690535.1 Cariama cristata | reverse complement strand
TTAATTTTTTTCCCAAGTTGAGTCTGTTTCGTCCATGACAGTATTGGTGAGTGATCTCTCCCTGTCCTTATCTCGACTCAGGAGCCTTTTGTTATATTTTCCCTCCTCTGCCCAGCTGAGGAGGGGAGAGATAGAGTAGCTTTGGTGGGCACCTGGCATCTGGCCAGGGTCAACCCACCACAGTGGGACAAGACTATCACTTTAGAGAAGTAATTTAAAATAGAGTGCCTCTTGTCAAACACTCTTAAATGACCTCAGGGGCTAAGACCCCCCAAATCTAGAGTTAAAATACAGCTTAAATAGACATAATTAAAAGCAAAGTAGGTTAGTTATGTACAAAAGTGCCGAAGCTGGCCATAGGAACATGAACCAAAACCCACGTCTGCTCAGCTCCTACCATCCTGACTGAAGCCAATGCCAAAGCTCCGTGACTTCAGCTGGGCGAATCTTGCCCTCGTTTTTTATTTAAGCAGTAAGATTTCTGTACTTGCTGGGGACAGAAAGAAACAAATTAGAGAAGAGGAGCTCTCCTAATATATACACAGCACGGCTCGTTCCTCATTTTATGACTGTGCAACTAGAAGCAGATAAAGTTCTTCCAAGGATCAGCAAAAGTCTTTCATTCCCTCTCATTTTGGGCCTTATTTTGGGCTGGGGAAAACATGGTCAAGGAGCTTGGCTGAATGAATACCTTCAAGCGTTTTCTGATCCTGCCACGGCGCTGCCTTCGCAGACCTCAAAATCCGTTCGTGCATCATTTATAAATAATCCTATCCATTGCAAAAGGGGGCGAGCATTGCCTCGGTTACATGCTGGGAGCACACTGACCAGCTCCTGGCCTTCCGTGTTGACCTGGCGGTTAACTCAGAGCTGCTGCTTGCCTGGAGCACTCTCCTCCTCGCTCCATTTCACGCAGAGAGTAGAGAGAGCCGAGAGCTTTTGCTCGGGTTTGCTCTTTCCTTTTTTTTTATTTCTAGCACGTGGGGTGGGAAGAAGGACAACTGGGATTCAGGTTCACAAGCCAGGCTGTAAGCAAGCGTATTCCTGCAATGCCACAGGAGCATACGCAAGTGAAAATGAGATGGTGAGAGATGTGATATGGCATTTTTACCCAGAGCAGCTCCTTCCGAGTACATCCATGTGTCTGCTGCATGGTTTTGCTTCTGCTTCTTTGCACGAGCTATCCTATAGCTATGCTAGTTGGTGTGCACCTGTATTTACAAGGCAAACTTAGCAGGACGTTAAAAGTCAGCGATGGAGGAGACAACACAGGAAAGGACACGCTGCCTGGTTCTCAGCCTGCTCTTGGGTAATTTTAGTACTTTCCTTGAGCACCTAGGTGGCACAACGACTTCAAACAGTGGCCACCACTGTTAGCACAAAGAATTAAGTACATAAACAACATTAGCTGTAATAGTGTTATAATGTACGTAACCTCTTACTAGGGAATTGGAAATTTAAGCTTGATGTTTTCTTTTGCAGCAGAGGTAGGAAGCCAAGACAACATGTTAGGTGGTGGAAGTTAGAAGGGAAAAAGAACAATTTTTTTTCAGACACTTACTGCAGAGTGCCTACAATATTGTACAATAATAAGCTGAAAATACAGACTTTATTTCCCTTTGGAATTCATATGCTTGTACATCAACAGGGCACCTCTAATATCTAAGTAATAAGCATAGCTGCTCCGTAAGGACACTATTGAAACTCAAATTCCCTCAATACAATTTCAGACTGAAAGTGTGAATTAGAGAACTTTATTACATTTCATAAGGTTCTTTTAAGTATTTTCTGAATTTAAAGTTAAAACCACAGCCTCCAGTGGGATAAAGTACTGCACTCTTCTCCTTTAAATCTGCATTCATTTATCTGATACACTGCCACTGGACAAAGTAAAAATGCTTTTATTATTTCTGCAGACCTTGAACATTATGTTGAAGAGTTCACGAAGGCTGACAACAATGACTGTGTAATATACATTTAAAATGCAACTATTAAGATGTTCCCATTTGTTTGCTTCGCTTTGGTACATATAATGCACCAGCAAAGCTGGTAAAAATGTTATGTTTTCCCCTTCTTCTTGATAGCTGACTATACCAGGCACGCCTGGGCAAACAGCGTTTGCTACACTGCTTGAAAAATCCAGGTACAGCACAACCTGCAGGTCATGAGGTTATGAGACATGCAAGTGAGCTGCACCGGTGAAATAGGTGCCCGCAGAATAGTAACTGAAGAGTTAATGTTTTTCAGTTGTCCCTGGATGAGTGCAATGTTTCTGTATCTTCTCAAAGTTTAAGATTAAACAAGTTAGGAGTTCAAAGCAAACAAACTGCCTAATCAAACAGCAGACACCCTGCGAGGATTCTCTAAATAAATACTATCGCATTTCATACCACTACCTCCAATTGCACTGAATCTCTTATTTGTTTATGGTATCCCTGGTTCAAATGGCAGAACCTCCAGATCCAATTTAAAATGCTGAAGAGGTCACTTAGAATTGTTGACTGAACCCGGATCAAACCATAAAAGAGACTTTGTAATGAAATAAATATTTACTAATCAGATTATCTACCCAGAGCAACAATCTTTGTTGGTAGGTTGCCATTTATTACGCTTTCAATCAACCCTGTGGCTTCTAATAAGCTGCATTTTCATGTTTTTCTTAATATAGAAGTGCTTGTCATTCAGTGTCGTACAATGCGCTGTTGTGCTCCGGGAGAGACGCGATGCCTGGGGCGAGGCGAAGGCTGATGGTGACGCCGCGGAGCCGCTCGGCTCTTGGCTCTCTCTTCTTCTCCCGGGAGCAGCGGGCAGAAGCTGGCAGCAGTGGCGCGGCTCTGTGCCAGGGTTTGGCGGTAACTCCAGTGCCCTGCAGCATGCCTCGGTGGAGGTCAGGGTTCCGTAGGAAAAGCTATCTCAAAAAAATACTTGTTAGGTCATTTTAGAGATGCAAAGGGAAAAAAATGACTGCTGTTGAGAGACTCCTTTTACCTGTGCAAGGATGCAAGCGTTATTATCCACACATGGCAGGCACAGGCTGTTAATTAGGAAAACGAATAAGAAAGTAGGTTTCACGAGGTGCACGAGTAACGATCCAGGTGCTGCTAAGTATAAAATATGCTGAGAAAAATGAGCCCTTACAGATTTTGAGGAGATGGATTATCAAAAACACACAGTCGCGCTGACAAAACATACACATCTGCTTTGCTAGTACAATTAAGATCCCTGCGCTCATGAAACAGGGAGTGGGATAAATAAGTGCTTGGCTGTGCATGTTTCTGATTATTGCTCTGAGAAAATATCTAATATTTAGTATCAGTACCACATCCACAGTAAATGCATCTGTTCATTACATGGCTACTTGCTTGAGTTAGAAGATGCAAAATAGGCCACCTGAAAATGTCTAAAGTCACAGACCTGCTAGAAAAATATGCCCTACAAAGATAATGCACTCTCTACCCAGATAGCTTACTATTTTATGCATCCACGATTAGTAGTTTCATGGAAATTTCCTGCATTTCTTAATTGTAAATCCGTGGATTTTAATACTGCTTTTTAAACTAGCCACAGGTTCAGTAATGCAGGCTGAAGGCTACAACTATGTCCTTAACTCACCGCCACACACGTAAAAAATCCTACAACCTCATCAGTGGTTAATCTGTCCTATCAAAAGTGCCATAGTACATTGACAAAATTAGAAATACAAGTTTGTTATTTTAATGAGTCACCGACATCTGCTGCTTATTCTTAGTTTTCAGTTGTACTCCCCTGCTCTGACATCATAGCGCATGTGATTTTCATTTCGTTACCGCTCTTAGCACTGGCTCAGTCTTTTATATTACATTGACAGCATTTCTCCTCATTCATTATTTAACACTAACTTTTGCTTACGAAGCACATTTCAACACAACTAACTAAACTAAAAGCATGTCCTAATCCTTAATGAAGTCCAAATGCTTCTCCTGGGAGGTAGGCAAGTATCATCATCATTTTCTGGATGGGAAAGCAGGTATTAAGTAATTTGCCAAGGTCACGCAGTCTGTCTGTGTCACAGGTTGGGAAAAAACTACTCTCGGGAGCTCTGACTCTCCGTCCCCAAGTGTAAGTAACAACCTGAACCAGCTCAGGCTACTCCAGACCCAGAGCAAATGCACAGGGAGAAAACCTGAAGGCGCGAACAGGCATGAGGAAGAAGGTCCTGCAGTGGGGTCATCTCGTCACCGGAAGGCTGTGAGCCTCCGCAGTTGGCCGACGACAGCTTTCGTTATCAGATAACGCTGAAACAAGGCAGTCCAGTACTCTGCTTGGGAGCTCAAAGGTCTTGAGATATTAACAGTGGATTTTTTTTTAAGTCCTGCATTTCTCAGTCTCTTTTCAACTCCATGTTTTTAACAATGATGTTATTTAACACATGCCAGTATGAATAAGTTTATTCTTTCTTCTGATCTGCTCCTATAAAAGGAGCTTGTGTTACACAGACTGCCTATAATTCATTAAGCCAAATTCCCTTCCATCTGGAGGCTTATACAGTTGTTGAAAAGCTGTCACTATAACCTATTGTCACTGCAACTTTTTACAAACCAACCTACATTTTTATGTCAAAATTTATCTCAACAATTTTGCAGTACTTACTTTCAATTATTTCTATATCATCAGCCTTTAGGTAATGCAACATTCAAGATACTGAGCTAAACTTCTCTCTCTGACTCTGTTCATATCGAAAATAAATACAGTTTTGTATTTTAACATGAGCTACAGAGAAGGAGACACAGCTTCATGTGCACGTCCCAGTGGACACACAAACCAATGGCATTTATTGATTTCACCCACCCCCAGATGAAACAATCATAAATAAATGCAATGGTATATCTTAGAAAGAAAGACTGGCTATATAAGGGGAATTCTTCTCAATGAAAAAAACGAAATTAGGCTGTCCTCATTTCGTTTTACAAGAAAAAGGCACATATGCATGCAAATTCCACATGTTCCAAAGGGCAGATACATAAAACGATACACAGAGGTAACAAAGCCAAAGACCAATAGCAGCTGCTTTATTTGTCTCAAGCCACAATTTATAGAAAGACATGCTTTCCTCCTAGCATCCTACCCTCTGCCACCACCTCCTACCCACCTGATATGTAAAAGGAGATCAAAAATCCAGTGTGCAAGGAGTCAAAACATCCTCAATTCTGGCCAACTTGGGAAGGAGCCTCATTGACTGAAATTCCAGCAACCAGGACACGGCCCGAGTCCTAAAACTCTGCAATAAAGTCCTTCAGACCACCTTTTCCTGACCTTTCATAATGGCTTTACAAGAGATTATGGCATTGCCTATACCAGAGGGTTTTACTGGCACAAGCCGTACCGATATGACCAGGACTAATTCTGCAGCGAAGAAGACGCCAGAATGTTAACACACAAATTAGAAACAACACAGAAATACAGCTGATGGTTAGAAAAACAGGTTTTGGCACGCCACTCTATCAAAGTTAGCCAAGGGTGTATCTGTGTTTGTAATATAGCTTCGTACCAGCATCACTATATTCTAATAAAATAAAAATCGCAACCTGAACTGGCATGGCTAGATCAGTAAGATGTAAGTCTTGACTAAGCCCTTGAATTGAAATACTGTTTCAAAAGAGGGGTGACATATCAGCATTTTTCAACAGCTCAGTGTTGTCTCACTGAAATAGTTTAAAAGGCAGGACTGGAAAAGGAAGTGTCAGTTTTGGAAGCGACAAAGATCAACGCGCCTCCAATATGGTATATCTGGCAAACTGCTGTGCAGTAAAATAAAGCCTGACACATAACTGCTGAAGCAGTCTTGGACCAAAACTCATGATTCTTACTCATCTCGCACTAAAGCAAAACTCTGTCTAATTGAAATGATAGAGGGAAGCTGAGCTGAGTAGCAACGGTAGGGCTTGGCTCACACAATATATATACGTATGTTGGTAGCCTGACTGCAGACCATACAAGTAATTTAAGGTTTTATTTCTTTGGTAGAAGTATGCATGTTTGGGTGGAGATCAGAAACAGATGGAATAAAAGCAATCGCTGTCAGGTCTTATGTTCATAAGACTATCTTTCTGAATATAGACACAGACAACCTCCCCATCTACTGGATTACCTTCTTTTAGCACCTACTGCCCTATGAGCTGAGGATCAAGGCAGTATGATGTCAAGTCCTACACAGACAAACAGCAGAAGGATGGCCTCGTGTCCCTGTATCTTAACTGAAAGGGAAGAAGAGGACTGTTTAATCAAATTCTCTCGAGCGGTCACTACTAAATGGTGGAATAGTCTACAAGGAAAAAGCCCAGTGGCTCAAATCTTACTAAACTAGGCTGGACTAACCCTGCAGGGCTGCATTTTATCATAAATGGGAACAGAAATTCCTTAAATCTATGGATCAGCAATATCAGCATCTCATGCTTGCCGTGGTATTGGCTATGTGTTCAAAGGCCTTTCACCTTGTGCTGATTTGGTCTTAATTGCTGTGGTTTGGATCCACTTAAAATGTTGAAATTACAGCTGTCATTTCAAGGACTTACCCAGCTACAGAAAAAACAAGTGGGACTGTATTTGTCACCATGCGGGTACTAGATACTGGCAGCGTGCACACACATCCCGTTTGGTCTCGCGACAGTTCCTCTGCTGGGCAGACTAGACTCTCCCTCTCTATTCTAGATCTTGGCACCGGACATGCCATGGGTCTGCTTGATTTTTGCACTGAAATGAGTAGGAATAGGGAAGGGAAAAATATCTCAGTGATCTCAAAAGTGCATCCTCCTTGTTTCTGTTTTTGAGACCCAACTGCTCTCAGTTACATTCCTAAGAAGGAGTTAGGTTTCTTTGCCTTTTAGCCGTGTAGTAATCCAAAGAAGAGCACACTTGAAGTGGCACAAGCTGATTGTTCTCCTTCTGTCTTCATCCAGAATCAGAGGATACTCTGAGCAGTTTCCTTACCTTCCTCTTGACATGCTGTAGCTTGCATGCTGTGGTTTCCTTTCAGGTCCGATTTGCCTAACTCCAATTGATAACAAAACTGTGAGGATGCCAACAGGAGGAAAAGGAACAAACAGATTAGATCATCTATTTAATAACCTCCTGGTGAGCTCACCAGGTCTGAAATAGCAGTGTTTTACAACAGGTATAATCTTGATTTAAAAGCTACAAACTGTGTTCTCCATCAGAGATAAGTTCATGGTTCAATCTGGCACCATGGAAGCTGGATCTTGTAGGAAGCACATGGCCAGGAAGCCGACAGGAGAGAGGTAACAGCATGAGGATGTGTAATTGCTCTCTGTTAACATAGGGGGTAAACATAAACCGAGGTTTGCTCAATAACAAATGGCCATGACCTGTCAGTGAACACACCAGCAGAAAAATGAAATTCTGAAAGGGCTTCCTTAGATAGTGATGGGGATCAAAAGCCTGTCTGGTCTGTAGGTAGTGTTTCATATATTTATGAATCTACTTGAAGTAACGTGATTCCACACAATATCAAGAGTTTAGATTCAACGAGCAGAAGGATCCTTTCCAGGTCTACATCTTATGGAGGGAAAAAATCTTGTCCTTTAAAACGCTTTTAGACCACTTCCTGTATAAATAAATGAAAGTCCATGACTAAGGAAGCAATTCCCTTTACATGGCTTAATATTCTCAAATGCCACAGGAACCTCAGCTTGGATGTAACATGGCTACGGGCTGCCGCAATAGGCGTATTTAGGATTATTCCTCAAGCCTTTTCCTGCTAGCTCATCTCACCACAGAATTTCTGCATAGTTTAAAATAAAAAGACATTACAAAAATCTTCTTTTAATTAGAGTAACTGATGTTCTGTGACCACAAAACCCACAGGTTTCTAAAGAATATGCTGACCTTTTTGGAAGTATAAGGGAAAAAATCCAGCAGAGGAGTTACATGTGCTCTCTAGGGAAGGTCCTTTATGGTAATTTAACTTCAGAAAACCAAGATCAAGACCTTAAAGAAGCGTGGAGAAGTCATCACCCACAACTTCCTCAATGGAACAACCTTATCTCCAAAAATATATGACTATTCTGCAATATCTGAAGGGGATATTCAAAGGAAATAGAACAGAAGGATTTGAAAAATTATTTTCTTTTGCATTAATGATGGGAAGATCAGAAACGGTGAGGATCTCTGGGATGACCCCTGAAGGCTGGGAGCTGTAGTAGGAGCTTCTGTTGCTACCATGAGAGAATCCTGCTCCTCGGACAGTTCAGACAGTCTGCAGAAAACGAAAGGTCTGTTATGAAACGGATGTTTCCCTTAGGCACTAGAGTGAGTGGCTCCTGTATGTGTCCTCTACAACTGCCAAGGGGAGCTTGGATCTTGGGAGGAGAAACAACCGATGAAATGAAGGAGATGATTTAGAGTAGCACTCGTTTCTTATTACGCATGACAGCCACACATCAGGTTCTGGATATTCTAAGACAATATTAATTAAAGATCTTTTTTCCTTTGTATCCTGTCTTCAGTGGCTGCTGAACGGTGAAGAAGTCCAGGGTCCTTGGACAGTGGGGTCTGTTAACATCTCTGATCGTTGGTGAGACCAATGTCTCTAGGAAGCCGCAGTTCAGCCTCTGCTCCAATGACCAAAATCTAATCTTGTCTTTTGGCTAAGACTGTGGGATAGCTACGATGAAACTATTTTGGCTTGACCAGCATACCCTGTTGTTTGTTGCCCTAACTTTCAACTTCCTTCCATGCAACCCATTACAATCCCCACTGTAATCAGGCAGCTAAAATCAACTACCATCAGTCAAACAGATCATGAAGCACTAACTGTAGAAAGAGCCCAAATGGCAAACCTTCTGCTTGAAATTCTCATGACTAGGCATAACCCCACTTCAGTCACATGCAGCGAAAAATGCTAAGAGATTTAATTAGGAGACAGAAATTTGAGTGAATTCAGGAGGCTGGCAACAGCTAGCTTTCTGTTTCATGTAGTTTGAAGAGACTGTTCCTTGTGATGTGTCTACTTGCTGCAGGAAGGCTGAATTGAAGGAGCTGGTATTTCCCTATAAATACTCAAAAGCCCAGAATGAATGAACTTGCAGGATGGGATAGGACTTCTCCAACTGGTTTCCAAGAGGAAAAGCTGCCCAGTAGAAACTTGCCTGAAATGGGAGCATACCTTGCATTTTCAGAGAAGAGGGCCCTTCCTCTTCCCCTCTCACAAGAAACTTTCCAGGAGAAATATCTAATAAACGTGATTAACACTAATTTCTACTACTACTGAGGAGGTTATAAAAAGAAATGCTTTCTACATAGGCTTATGAGCTAACCACTTTTCTTCACAGTTGTGACCGAAACAGCTCAGATCTATCCATCTTCAGGGAATACCATAAACCCCATCAATTTGTCAGGTAGTTTCCACAGGCATCTCAAGCATGTTGAAACTTGGTTAATTATTGCTGCTGAATAACTCTCCTCCCTTCTCCTGTTTGGATGGAATTTGTCATTGTTTTTGCTTTATTGTTGTTTTCTTTGCTACAGATTTTGCTTGCGATGCCTGCTGGGGTGCTTCAAACATTGAAGACATTTTTTAAAATGCTGAAAGGAAACTAATAATCATAAATAAATAATTCTTTCATTTCTCCGAGGAATTGTCCAGCAAAAAGAGAGAAATTGCTGAAGTAGTTCAAATGTACAAAATACGACAGGAGGAAGAAAAATGCTTTCCAGAATCTCCCTTCAGGCTTTCTTTCAATGACCCATTGCAAGAAAACCAGAGAAACAAAAAGCGGAAGACAATTCTGATTTTTCATTTATACTGTGAAGGTGATCTACCCAAGTCAAAATTTAGGTTGTTGTATATGATGGAAAGCAAACTGAATGCCAAGATCCCTTTTGGCTTATGTTTGCAGCCAAGGTACCAACAGGACAAAGCCCCTGTGGATTTGAGGGGAAAATAAAGCAATCAAAATACAGAGATGTTGCCTTCAAAAACGCTCTGATACAAAGGTGATAGGAAACGTATATTATTATTACTTAATTTGATACAGTTATTCAACACAGGTTTCTTATTTTCTAATTTCGCATCTATCACTTTAAAATTTTTTTTTAAAAAAAGGCATATCAGAAGTAAAAACAGTCTCTTGCTAGGAGACTTCCATTACTGCCCATCATTCAGGGGGACATCTGTTTACTTCCCTGCTTGAGGATGAGCGAGGATAGGACATGGGTTAAGCTGAAGAGGCATTAAAGAGTCAGCGACATGAAATGAAAGCATACTTCTCTCCGACAGCTGCAGGCTGTTATAGTTTTTTTTTAAATTGTGCATTAAGATTTTGGTTAACATATCTTATATTTCATGTAATGTAGATTTTATGGCAATCAATTTCCAGTAACAAGGATTTTTTTACCTGTATAACAACTTGAGTTATACTTGACATACATTAACCAGTACTTGTCATTCCAGTTTAATTTTTCCACATCAGTCCTCTGTTTTCTTACCCAACTGACAGCACAGGCATACAGTCAAACTGAAAGGGGAAGACCTTTGGACTGACACAAAATACAAGGAAAACAGAATCACAGCCACATCTACAAAGGCCAAACTGAAATGAGAATTTAATGGAATTTTTTTGAATTACATTAAATTCTTCTACATGGGACTAAGGTTATACACAGATGACCACAAGCAACTGAGTTACTGTAAAATAACAAGTAATAAGCAAGCTGCAGTAACATATCATGTGTTTCCTCTCAGTGTGCCCCTCTGGAGAAGCAAAATGAGCTTAAGCCACATGTGTGCATTTGAGACTTAAGCTAACATGTTTTTCTTTAGAAGTGAGGCAGGTTATAAGAAGGCACACAGTCTGTTCCTGCAGCTAGGCTGACAAAGAAACCTCACCACATCACGCTAACGCTGCCCTCTCTGATCAGGGCTCCACAGCACTGCTTAGACTTAGAGTGCCTTTAAACTCCCAAGGGAGCTAAACCAGCCTCAACAGAAAGCCCGTGGAGCACTGCATTAGGAGTCTCTGGTATTGCCTCATTTATTTAAAAAATCCTTCATTTAAAAAGTCTGCTTACCTGCAGTCTCTATATTTGCAAGCTCTTTATCTTAGAGGGCTCTTAGTTTTTTACTTATACATGTGCCCACGGCTTGAAAAACGGTGAAGAAGAGCATCACTAACAAAGGATCTTCTTGTCACTGAAGGGAATAGACTATTATCTTTCCCTTTGGAGAATCATGGCTTAGAAAAGTCAGTTCAAGATAAACAAAACAAATAAGCCAAATAATTAAAATATGCCTTCCCCAATTCAGGAGCTACTTTCTCATTTTGCTCAAGTTCTCCCAGCTCCACGTTGTTCTACAGACTTTTTCCACCTGCTAGGGGCCAGATCTCACTACTCAATTTCAACAAGGGTAGGAAAGATGCCTTAATGGCTTTGGAAAGCACATTTAATTTTACACTTCTCTCATTGAGATAGCTGTTTACAGTTGGTGTTGAACAATTTTTCATTTCTTTATCAGGTAACGTACATTGAAGAAACTTCAAAATAGTAAGTAGACCAGGGCCATCCTCAAACTAAAATTTTACACTCTGCTTAAGAAACTTAGTTATTCCAAAAATTCCTGAAAACACTCTATCTGTTGTCCTAAATGTGCACTCTTTAAACATATATAGAGCTCTCCTTTCTTACTGCTACGAACAACAAATTCTATACAAATCTAAATTAATATTTCAAGCTTCCAGAAGGTTTGTCAAAATATACAATGAAATTATTTACTATAAATTTGCAGTAGTTATCTGCAGCTTACATTATGTTTATACAATGTTTATAAAATGATAATATTTAAAAATGATTGCATTTAATTGCTACATCTTAAAAGCACTGTAATCAAATTGATTTCAGTTTTATTCTTCAAGTGCCACTGAGATTTTTTAATTATTCTAAGTAGGTGCAGTAAAACAAAGCATGTATAAGGACGTCGATCAACCAGTAGGATTATCTGGATAAGAACACTAACAAACTAGAAAGAAAATAAGACAGGTGAAGCAGACAATAGCAACCGACTTACTACTTTTTGCATTTCCTAAAAAGTGAATCATCTGAAGCTGATGGTACAAAAAAGAACATTTCTGCCATTGTTTGAAGTCATTTTGCTGCAGCTTACAGAATTCATGTAAAAAAATTCTTTGTAGCCTAAAGTTGGAAGGAAAATGTTCCCATTCAAAGAATTAAGTGATTTGCTGAATTACTGGTTTTTGCCCAACATAATCTCATTTTTGATTCACTACAGTGGATGATAGCGTTGTTACTGTAAAAAACACTCTTCAGGAACCCTTTTAAAGATCAAGTAACTTTTCTATAAATGTACCTCTAATAAGACTACAAACAGATATATTTTATATGGTCGAGAAGCAGAAGCATTCTTCCTACCCCATCACAGTAACTCAGACTTTCATGGGTCTCTGTGCTTACCCAAGCACGTGAGATGAAATTCTGACTTCTATCAAGTCACTGACTTTAGCTGGGTTGGGATTGTACTCCTACAGGTAAAGCTTGGTCTGTCTTAGTCTTCTGTCTTAGTCTGAACCGACCACAATGAAAACGAACAATGTACATATAAAGCCTTGAGAGTTTTCAACCCATCTTAAACCATTCCAAATATTCACTAATCAGTCTCATATATTGCCTCTATCTGAGCAGCTCCCAGTACAGCATTAAGCAGTGACTCATATTTGGTACAGGTAGGTTGTACATCTCAAGTAGAAGATGTGTGTACACTGGCACATCTTCTTTCACTGTGAGTGTGGGAGACAGTTTGGGGAGTTTATTTGGTTTGCTACTTTTTTTTTTCCTTATGCTTGGATTTCTTGTCATTATATCTGTTGCTATCTGTTTATGCTAGAAAATGTAGGCAAAAGAAATGCACCTTGCACTGCAAGCAGAATAGTGAAGACATATATTGCTAGGGAGGTATCACCTTCCAGCTATTGCCAGCAAATGAAGCCTCACTGATGAATTAAAAGCAATATCCTTCCGAGCTACCTCAAACTTTTAACTCCACATGTTAGGAGGTCCTGAGGTTCCGAGAAGACTCCCAAATGGATAAGGACTACAAATGTCTATTCAAATCTCACTCCTGCAGCACTAAATCCACACACAATGACCTTTAACTTTTCAGTGGCACTGAAGTGAAGCCGTATTATTGCTAAATAAATATGCAAGGCAAAAGTTCTCTGCGCATCTGCAGTAAACATTGTCTGCCCAATACTGCTCTTGCAAACACAGGATCTCTTCTTTATCTTCTTGTTTGTTTTGCATTATATAAGACAAAGCCAAACAAGCGTATACCCTTCCCAGAGGTTCACTAGATGCTATCTTACCCATGCAAGCGCTTTTGCAAAAAGGCCAGGCAAATTCCAAGGGAGCCATGCTAATCACTGAGATTCTGGCAGAAACCTAAAGTTTGAGGGGCGTTTTTGTTTCTAACATTTATGTGCACACTGCATTTCTGCAAAATAAAGTGCAGTAGAGGGTGTAAGGACAGAAAGGCGCTTGTTTAAGTGCTGCTCCTTCTGTCAGCAAAACCCTAAATATTCATAGGAAAAGGAAAAAATCCAGAATGAACTTGCATTAGGCTCCTCCACCCTGGAACTGGCGGAAATGTGTGGTGTGCGAGCAAATGTATTAATACAATTCTTTTTAATCATTCTTCTATTGCTAGGAAATGGACACTGCGTTAGCACTTGCTCATGCACTGCTGGGCTCATGCAGGTCGGCTTTGTTGAGTCACACAACATGTTTAAGCTACGAGGATTTCTTTCCACCTGATTGAGATAGACCTCAAGTGCCAAAGGCAATAGTATCTCCTTAGCCATAATGCCAGGTTTCTTACTATAGCATGATATTACAGAGAATCCCAAATGCAATTTTGGAACTAACAGTTAATACTCTGTATCTTTTTATATCTGACCTTAAAACACTTACATGCCTTTTGGTTACCATGGTGCTTTATGTAGATTACTTCACACAAGGCATCCTTAACTACAAATCATACTATGTAGCGGGTCAGGAATCCAGAAATCATGTTGCCAATAAGCAAATAAACCTGCAAGGACATCTTATCAGAAAAAAAACCCAACACAGCCCTTATGTACAACATACTAGTTTGGTGGAGATTAGCATAAGAACTTTGTAAGATGGCTGTGACTTTGGAAAGTGCCTGGTGATGAGAAAGAGTTTTAGGATCTTGTTTATACAGAATTATTAGAAAGGAGGGTAATATACTATTAGAATTATAAACTATCTCTCTGATCTTTTTGCGTCTTTACTTTCAGCATGGAAAAAAAAAGTTATAATCTAAACCTCCATAAAAAAAGACTAAAATATCCATATATAAGCACTTTGTGTTTCTACAAATATGAGGAAAAACATTTATAGGTGTAAAACTGTACTTCTCAGTGGATACCAACTACTTCTGCAGTGTCTGCAATGCTTAGGATTATACAAGTTCTTCCTCAGATGCATATTTGCAAACATTTTTACTTGAATACAGACGTTTCATATTATAACTGCTTGATTACATTTACACGAATGTTGAGATTTTTTATGTGCGTTTTTATTTGATGCTATAAACAATTTCTACTATGAGGCACCATCCGAGCATAAAATATTGTGTTAACCAGGAAACCAAGACAAGAGCTAGTTCTGTAAGGACCAGTAAGGAAAAAGGATATTAATTTATTGAGTAAATACTTGAGCAGGAATTTGGAAAATTTAGAAATCTTATTTTCAGAGATGCATGCCCTAATTCCAGGGAATGGGTGTGGGTTTTGATTTGAGTTAGCCCTGACAGAACTAAAAGGATAGCTCTGAAAATGACCTGACCAAAGAAAAGATTAAAAGTTTTCCACTGTAACAATAAAAGCAATCCCGACCCCGCTGCCAACCTCCTCTCCAAATTTATATTCAGGAGTGGAAGAACCTAGTGAAACCAAACTGGAGAGGTAGAGAGTGAGAGAAAGGCAGCACTGGCTGGCGTCTGAATTCAACCACCACCTTGACAGGTGATTTTACAGCAGAAGCCCTCTCTGAACTGGGGCACTACTGAACAGCAGCTGCCTCATCAAAGCTTTCACAGCTTGGCTCACTCCAAGCAAATCTGCAGTAACAAATCGTTAGGAACAAAAGACCCAACGGCGCTACCAAGAAACAGCAAGTCCAGCACTTCTGCAACTCCGTAACAACATTTAGGCTTCAGCAGCACTGGCGAGAAGGCATTTGCCAAAGGACTTCTGCTTTGTTTGGGTTTTCTTTGCTTCCTCTTTTTTCCCCCTCTATTTTACAGCTTTATAAGCTGCAATAAACCATCTACTTTTAATTTCTTTTTTTGCTGCTTTTATAATGGCATACTGAAATACCTTTACAATTTAACAGAGTAACAGCTTCTGTTATTCTCTGTCAAATCCCAGGCTGCATATACTATTATTTATTAGAAAGAGCAGGACTTATTGAAAAAATACAATTATTAATATTAGTGTATTCACTATCTCAGAGGCTTCTTTCAGTGCTTCCCTTGAAAAACTTTCTTCAGTTTCCTTAAGTTAGCTTATCGTTACATGTTTATAACCTGTTTAAAAAAAAAAAAATCTCCAGTGAAATTTAATCTGGATTAAAACTCAGTTGATTTAAAAAATATTGACCCAAAGAAAAAAACTAAGTGAAATTCCGTTGGCATTCTTAAGACTAAATTAATAACAGTGAGTATTCTGAGGTAGCATTAACTGCTGATTTTGGAAATAAGATACTTTGATCTAATACAAGTTAATTTACACTCCGCTTGAAGTATAATCTGCATTGGAGAATTTTTAATAGGGAGACATAAAATGTCTCCAGTGAAGAAATGGCAATGCAACAACCTTCTCATCTTCCACTTCAAATTCCTTTTCCTTCCTTTTTTAATAATAAAAAGCCACAGCTCAACCTATGATCTATTTGCTGTCCTTCAGCCAGTGAGTCCCCAGAAGGATAAACAGAAATGTGTTGCAAATATTATGAATCACATCTTTTAATTATTACTAGAAGAGATAATTATTGGTATTTAGCTGACCATGTCTCCTCCCTCTGGACCACAAATGTGCAGAGCAGTAATCTGAGGGGCACAGTTAGGGGGCATTCAAGAACAGAGAAGCTCCTAACGTCTCACACGACCTTCCTTGCAGAAGGGACATTAGCTGGAGTCCCAGATCAATACTGAAAATACAGTTTCTAAGAGAAAAATTCAGTTTACATATCATTTCTTCCAAGTTCACTCATGATGAGGAATAACTCACCCTCTCAAGCACTCCTGCTGATTTCTAGAGCGATTAATTGCACTGATTAAAGGTGTCTCCAGCTGCAAGGGTTACCCCTTGGTGCAAGTGATGGAGCTGATACATCCTGCTAAAATGTGGATTTTTGAAGATGCAGAGCACCATCCTATCTGTTGGGGTTGTGGAGACATGAAAGGACTGAATATTAGATCAAAAGATAGCAATGTTTATGTTAAAGGATGTAGATTCTTCCGTCAACCTGAATTAAAAGACAAGCGGATGCTATCATCAAGGCTATTAATGTTTAGGCAATGGAAATATTTTTGTAATCCACCCTCCTGACATACCTACATGGGTAACTTTGATCTGACAGAAGTGGATGGTTAAAGTGGAGAACAAGCATTTCACCTGCAATAAATGTGAAATGGACTCTCCAGGAGTATGACTGAAAGCTTCATTTCCGTTGTAAATGATTGTTTTAATTTACATGGAAGAGCAGCCGTAAATCTTCATAAAAGTAAAAACAATACTTTATTAATAACACGAACAAAAATGTAAAAGTTCAGTTGCTAGCAGCTATCCAGAATTACATGAGTAGCACCAAAATAATTAAAACTACTTGTGTTTCAAAAATAATAAATACATGTCATGACCCTAAGCAGCAAAACAACATTAAAATCCATTTGGTATGTAAATTCACTCGAATGATAACAAGTCACATATATCAGAAAAGAAAAGAAAAGAAAAGAAAAAAGAAAAAGAGAGAAAGAAGAAAATATTTACTACATAAATTATGAAAGGAAAATCAAAGAATGCAAAAAACTCAGTTGTGTCTCTACTCATTATTTTGCTTTAATTTCATCTAACTTTGTGAAAAGCCCCATGGGCTAGGGACATTAATTTCTTGCTTTGGCTGTTTTACTAATTCCTAATGGAGAATTACAAAAGAATTTCAATCACATGAATTGGAATCATGGGAAGGAATGGGACAGAAAATTGAAGAAAACTGCAGGATATCCAGAAAGCTAAAAATAAATTAGTATATTCTAAATGCCTTTCGAAAAAGAGGAAAAATGCCTATGTCACAATCACAATCCGAGCTGATTTCAGCACCAGCGAGACAGAAAGAAAATAATCCAGAGGAACTTAAAAGCAACAAATCTCTAGGACCAGATGGAAGTTATCCCTGGGTATTAGAGAAGATCAAGAAAGAAACTTTCGGGCTACTGGCAGACATCATGGAAAGGCTGATAAGTTCCAGATGGAATACAGAAATCAGTAAACATGGCACCAGATTATGAAGCGATACGAAATAACATTTTAGTGTGAAATTAGCAATAAATACGGTTTGTAACATGGCAGCATATCACAATTTTGACATAATTTGACAAGTCGCAATATAAGACACAGTGTCAGAAGCCATCAAAGCAAAACAAAACAAATCTCCCAGGTGGTTTGCTGGGAGAAAAGCAGTTACCCTGCTCAAACTTTTAAAACACCGGTTCCCAATTTCCTCTTGCCCAGGCTGGCAGCGTATTAAAGTATTACTGCTTTTAATATGGCTAGGGGTCCAAATGGGAGTCCAGCTGTGCCAGGCACTGGCCCAGCACTATGGGAGGTCACCTGACTCCAGCGACCTTACGTCCTCAATGGGTGAGATGGATGATTCCCAGCAGAAGGTGTCAATGCTGGAAGCCAAGCAAATTTTTCAAGGTCACAGAGCTGGTTTGAGGAAAATAACTTGTATTTTCCCAGTCCAAGTCCTAGCCATTAGACTACTATACCCAAGTGTCATTGTCTACCTGTGCATTCAATGATGGTCCTTCAGTTCCTCCTTTTTCATAACTACAATTGCATTTCACTTCTCCGGGTACTCTTTCCACCTTAGCAACTTCTACTTCTGAACTAGATCACTCAGAAGAAAGATGATATACTACATAATATTCCCAATCTTTTTTTTTTTTTCCCTTGCAAAATAAGCCATTCCCAGAAATCTACTGACTTCCTTTTCTCCTGTTGGCTTCCCCATCTCTTCCCCTGCTCATCACCTGCCATGGTCCCCAGTACCACAAGGATGTCACTGCTTCCATTCCTCCCCCCATCAAGGATAAACTCTTAAACAATGTAGAGTGTCCACTGCTCTCAAAGGCACATGTGCTTAATTCATTGAAGTCTGTAACAAAATTTATGTTAAGTTAAGCTTAGGGACATTTATTTAAAAGGAGTGCAAGCACTTAGGTAAATGATCAAGATACACAGCAATCTCATGTACTCCAGTATTTGAAACTGGGAAACTTTGGCTTGGATTAATTTTCTAGGCACCTGAATGAGGTGTCTCAGGCTTGTTGTTCCCAAAGCTCCCTCTGCAGTCAGTGACAAAACGAGTCAGACTTTCACTGGGCACCCTCCTCTGACCATATGGGGACCATCCTAATTTTGGTGTCTCATTTAAGTGTCTAAAGTTAGGTGGGATGCGCCTGAGACTCTCGAGAAACACTGTGAAATTCACACCACAGTATGATATGTCACAGATAAAAACACAAAAAATAAACTCAAAGCAATTATACACCACCATGATAACAACAGCGGATAGGGGTTTCATCCTAACCCTCTACCCTAGTCTGTGATTGATGTCATATATTTAAAAAAAAAATTAAGGACTATGGTGCTTGGCAGTAGAAACAGGGACAATGAAGAAGAGTAATGAAGTTTTTGTGAAACAAAGTTTGACAGAAATGTAAAGCAATGCACTGTGGTGTCTGAAGTAGGAAACACGTCAAAAATAAATGGAATTGAACTTGACCACAAGAAGGACTTTGAAAACGCCCTGGAGTAATAGTGGAATTCACTCTTGAAAACACCACCGCAATGTTAGGGAAGAGTCAAACAGCAGAGCAACTGGGAGGCAGAGGGCTTAGGCACCAATGTCAGACTCAAAATAAAAGCTGAAAAACTAGTCCATCACAAAAAAGCACACTCAGAGTACTGTCATGGGTTGCTTTTAAAATGCAAGAAGAAATCCAGAGTTAAGGCTGATACTCTTGCTCTCAAATCAGGTGGAAGTCACCTTTTTCAACTTAGTAATTTTGGGACAGAAGAAAGCACCTCACTGAAGTGAGCTGGGTAGTGCTAACACTGAAGGACACATTATCTGTATGACCAAGCAGGTCCTCTCTCTCTCTTTTTCTTTTAATGAGAGTAGCTGTATCATACAATGCTACAATATCAATATAAGACCTACTGATCAAACATTATCCTTTCCTCCGTCTGCTAAGTCCTAGCCTTGTTTTCAGTCTGAGACTTTTCTCTTTCCCCTCCCAACAAATATTTTAACTGAAGTTAAGGTACAAGAGAGAACAAAGCTGCTTTCAGGATTAAAGAACAGAATCTATGAAAATCACTCCAAGAAGCTTAATTCATGCAGCTGAGGAAATAAATGAAAAAAACCCCAAACCTACTTAATTAAAAAAGTCTTCAGTCCCAATCCTGAACCACTGCAAGGCACTGGCAGATAATACATTAGGAGCATATAAGAATCAATCAACTTGACGATAAACAGAACAGTGATCTGCATAAAGTATCCTTTTCAGTGATGGCAAACTAAAGAAATTGTGATTGAAAGGAAAATGCAAAGGTTAGGTCGTACCAACCCCGTTCTCTCTTTCCATAGGGAATATAGGCAAAGTTAAAATTTAAATGTTCACCTGCAGCAAGAAATCTGTGTTTGATGGAAAAGAAAAAAAACTCCACAGCTATCAGGAGGTTCTGAAAAAGTGAAATGTCCATGCTGAAAATAACAGTTACAGCTACTTTCAAGGCTTTTTAGCTGCATGACAAAAAAAATCACATACAGCCATCCCATACTGAGCTATTAAAATGTTTTAAGTTTGTGACTCCACTAGAAACACTGCAAGTACTGTGTAACAACTAATGAATTACGTGCTGATAATGTGTTCAGTGCCTCATGTCAGAGCACCATAAATCTTTATGTAGCTACAACAATCATTCTGAGCTTGGTTATGCTATGCAATATAAACTTTGTCTTTTCTCAATGTAATGTTGACCTGGTTTTGGCTGGGATAGAGTTAATTTTCTGCTTAGTATCTGGTACAGTGCTGTGTTTTGGATTTAGTGTGAGAACAACATTGAAAACATGGTAGCGTTTTAGTTGTTGCTAAGTAGTGCTTACCTTAAACCAAGAAGTTTTCAGCTTCCCATGCTCTTCCAGCAATGAGGTGCACAAGGAGCTGGGACAGGACTGCTGACCCCAATCAGCCAAAGGGATATTCCATACCA
>NW_009602342.1:8421-12864 GCF_000690535.1 Cariama cristata | reverse complement strand
TTGAGTAGCCTCAGGTGTTTGCATTGCACAGAGGCTGGCTTAGGTACTTAGAGAGCGGGGCCGAGCGCCGTGCCCCAGTGCCCGGGGGGATCCGTAGCCTCCAGGGTGCAACAGCCCTCGCAGGAGAGCGGGGTCCGGCCACAGCCCGACCCGCAGGAAAATGAGCGAGGTTGGTGCTTGCCAGGAACTCCAAAACTCCGCTTCTACAAAAGTAAGAGGTGACAGATTTCAGCCGCCATCTCTCCTTCCCGCAGGGACGACCTTGGGGCAGATTCCGGAGTGGTCATGCCCCGTTCTCATCCCGGCAGCCTGCACCCCATCCCGCATCCCCTGGGCCGGTGGCCTCGGAAGCCTCCACAAGCTGGGCTTGGGAGGTCCCTCGGGGTGGGGGGATCCCCCAGGCCTGCACTTCTTGCTCCTCTGAGAGCCAGATCCTGGTCAGCACCGGCTTCGGAGCACAGATTGTGTGGGAGGGGAAACCTCAGCAGGCAGTGAGGGACTGGTCAGACTGGGAACTCACTGGTGGAACCTGATGGGGATGGTAGGAAAGGAACGGGGAAGAAACAAACTACCAGGAGGGCAAAGTAAGAAACAAAGACAACTGAACAGTTAAAACAAGCTGTTTCCATCTTGAAACTGTTCTCTGGAGAAAAAGTGGTTCAGACAGCAGGGCTGTGTTGAAAAAAATACCCTTTTGAAGAACGCTGCTTCTAAAAGTGGGTAAAAGGAGTAAGTTGGATAAGTGGCAACAGGAGGAGGTTGAGCAGGACAGGACAAGAGCAGCTCATCCCTTGCTGTCAATACACAGCAGTATGGGAAGCAGCAGGTTTGATCTGCAGTGTCAGTCAGACTGGCAGAGGAGGTGCCAAGTGATGGGAATATACCGCACTGCTAGTTATTGCCAGCAGACAGTGCTGATCTGTGGAGCAGTCGCGCCGGCAGCTCCTGTCGGATGCACTAGACTCCATTCCAGTATGAAATCCAGGGAACAAGTGTGAAGAAGGAATCTGCCATACGGAAAGCCTGGCCAACAGGCAAGCGAGGGCACGGGCTGCGTCCAGGCAAGTACCACCAGTCGAGCCTGGTAATGGTTTTGACTGGAGCGTGGACCGAGCAGATGCAAGACTGCTGGGGATGTTACGTGCTTTAGCGCTGGTGATACCATGTTGGTGCTGTACTTTGCTTGCAAAACTTCAAGCATAAACGCAGATGGCAGATGCGGGTTCACTTGCCAGACGAATATGCCAGGCAGAGTGTGCTTGGGCTCCGGCTGCAGAGGGAGTGGGGATTTACGCTTGAAATCCAGGAAAGTATTGCAGTCCTGTGGCAGGGGGCATAGGATAGGGGCAGACTGCGTGTTAGGAAGCTGTGCGGGTTCCCACCACAGGACCCTACAGCACAATCTCAAACTCCTTTTCATCTGATGTCTAAAATACATCGGGAAGGAGGGCGAGCTTCTGTCAGTCCTGGTTTGTGAATGGGTGTGAATGGGGAGCGTTGTGCGGCCAGCCAAAGATCACATCCAGCACTTAAACAGCGCAGCCTCTGTCCCCGGGACCTTTGCTTCTCGCAGAAATACAAACATACAAGAAGTTTATAGGCAAAGGGTTGAGGGTGGAGGTTAGGAGCAAGGAGGAAGATGAAGAATGGATTCCTCTGGGGGTCTGTTGGCACTCCTGGGCACACCCTGCATCCCTCGGGGTACTGGCTGCACAGTTCGCACAGCAGGGAGAAAGCAGCAGGTATTGGCATGTGTCTTGTAGCTGCGTTTTGGGAGGAAATCCTCTGTTTCTGTTGTATGTGGGAGAGAATTTGGAGCAGCCATGCCTGGCTGTTTGAACTAAAGCGGAGAGCACAAGCACAGTGATATGGTGGTTAAAAAAAAAAAAATCCAGAGTGATTTTGGGTCATACACACAGATGGTTCCTGTTGCAGCGCTGATAGGTCCTGTCTCTATGGCAGCGGGGCAGCCACAGCTGGGGTATTAGTTACACTATGGGTAATGCCCTACAGATGTGGGTAGAACGAAGGGGGCCAGGAGGAGAAAAATAGAAATGACAGAGCAGATAGACAATCAGAACCATTAAACAATTACATAACTTGGACTTACTTTAACAACTTCATTTAAAGCAAACATTTTTCCTCAGTTTAGAATTGAATGGAAATTTTTATGATCTGTGCTGAGCCTCAGGGTTGCACTTCTACACCACAATAATTTAGAAAAATTAAAACCATTGAGGTTTTCAGTAAATTTTTGAGTTAGAAAGTCTTCTAATTGCAGGAAGGATGGAGGGAACACATGCTTTATCTTTGGGACATAGCCTTATTTGTACATCCCAAAGTCCTGTACCTCAGTCAGGATCCATTACTTCCAACCGTTACTGAAGGAGCAAGCACTTGCATTTACATTTTCTCAGCTGGGATACTGTGCAGGAAAGCCTTGCCTGAGTTACACTGAGCCCAGTATAAGCAACAGATGTAGTGAGAATATTTTCTATTTTTTCATCTATTTGACTGGAAGTGGCAGAATACTTTCTTTCCAAACCGTAACTTTAAATCTAAGGAGAGAAGATACCTGCTCATTTGGAGGCTTTTTGGCAATATTCGGAAAGGCAGGTAGGCTCCGAAGCAGCAGACAGGTGTACAGCAGGGTTTTTAGAAGCGCTTTTGCAGGTTGGATGCATCACGTTCTGACATGGGCAGAAATGTGGCAGGTCCAAGGGCTGACCCACGCCCAAACCAGATTTGGGTAACTGAATACTTGGAAAAGCTTGTGTCCCTTGTGGAGACAAGGGACAGCTCATCGCGTCGCTTAATGCTCGGTTTATTTATGAAGTCAGAGGGCTTAAATGCAAAATATGTTTTGATAAACTCACTGGATTTCAAAATATTGGCTTTGAGGATTGTTAATAGATGTTTGGATTCTTTCCGACTGATACCAATCGGTTCCAGTGCTCTTCTAGTAAATAAAAAATAGCTAATGTTCTAACATGCTAGAAATGTAAACATTAGAAGTGGTTAGGTCTGTGTGAACTGACACAACCGCTTCAATAACTGTGCATAGAAATAATAGTACCAGCAGTAAGGGTGATGGGGATGTTGGTAGCGAGCATTCTGACGGTGACGGGGTGCGACAGAGCAAGCCAGCAGTGTTTGCTGGAGGATCCAAGCTCCCCAGCCCGGCTTCAATGGGCTTGGTGGGTGCTCCTTCGCAGGAGGGAACCGCTCCGAGAGAGGGGGCCAAGAGCAACAGCAGTGAGCTCCCCAAGGCACCCGGGGGTGTTACTGCGGGGCTGGGACAGAGGCAGGGGGAGAGAGAATCCAGGCTGGAACTTGCTGTTGGAGTTCCCCCGGTCTGAGGCTGCAAGCAAAGCAAATCTGCGGTAAGAGATAACAGAGCAACAAAAGAAACACCAAGCATAGCATAAGGGCTGTAGTTGGCTGCAAATCTGGATTTGTACAGCACCTGGTATGACTGGCTCCTGGCCCCTGAGGAATAAGGAAACAAATAACACCAGTATGTATTATTTACTGGTTAGTTCAGGCAGCGAGAGTAGGGATCGGAAACTACGTTTAAAACTGAAGGTCTACACCAAGATGTTTTGCTTGCTGATTAAAAATCATTGGTAGCAGGCATGGTTTAAATCGACCTGCTGTATGCATAGGGAGTCTGAGTGCAGAGGAGCACCTAAGAGTTAGACGTATAGCAGTGATGTGATGCCTGGCTGGAGACAGCAGCAAGCAGAGAGTAAGGGAGCTCCAAGGCGATGTGGTATGGCTGTGCTAGATAAGCAGCGTTAAAGGGAAATACCAGCTGGGCTTGAGTGGAGTTTGTCAGGAGACTGTAACTCAGGGAGGCCCTGCCATTTGGGAGCCCAAAGATAGCCTAGCCACGGTGCCTGGGGAGACCACTGGGATGACGGTGGGCTGGCGGGAGCCCGGCAGAGGCACGGAGATCCGCGGGAGCCTCCCGTCTGCCTCCCCCCAGCTCTTGGTCCCTCTTGGCTCCCGCAGGGCTGTCTGGCCGAGAAGAGGATCTCGCTTTCCCCACGGCCATCTCGCCCTTGGGTGGCCACCCGTGTCTGCCCTGCGTGGGGGCACCTGGCCGGGGTGGGAGTGGGCGGCTGGGTCGGTGCTGGCTGCCTGGTGCCAGATCCCCGCGGCCGCTACGGGCTGTGTCAGTAGCAGAGTCATTTTGCCTGCGGATGTGCTTTTTACCTTTTCATTTCTTCGGCAATTAAGCGTTCTTGTCCCTGGCTTTGTCCTTGGCGGAGGTCGGATTTGTGGGTACAAAACGTGCACTGAAGCATCCTTCCGCTCTGAAAGGGGCTCTTTGTGCACAGGGAGGTACTTCGCCCTTTGTAGCAAATTCCCTTTTGAGAAGTGCCAAATTATCTTAGTCAACACAGTTGAAAACCCTCCCGCCCTGGGGCTGAGGCAGGA
>NW_009602342.1:0-8401 GCF_000690535.1 Cariama cristata | reverse complement strand
AGCTGCCCAACAAGGGGGCTTCTTCCCTTTTCACTGCACAAATAGGTCTGCTGCGTTCCCATTGTTACAACCAAAGGGGTTCCTGTAAAAGGCACATGTAAGGGGAAGAGATTAGGCATAAATCGCTCCACAGGGCACTGCCTGGCCCCCTCTCTGGCTTCCCTAAAGTGTCCGGCTCTTGCAGACCCTCTCCTTAAAGACAGGCAGGCTGGGGGACTCATCCTGCCTCCAGCCGTGGTCCCTCCAAGCTCAGCGAGGTGATGGAGGGAGCGTGCGAGGGATTCATTCCGGCTTGCCTTTTGCCAGTGTTTTAGGGGTAGGGAGAGCAAACCAGGGATCTTCTGTTTTTCCATAGTATCAATAAATACTCTTCCACTCAGAATAATCCCCAAAACAAGATGCCCGGACACTTCCCATAGGGAAGCCTGAGGACAGCCTGAGTTACAGACATGACAGGAAGGTGGCCTGAGCCATCCAGCTCCTCGAAAGCAAATGATGTCAGCCAGAGGCTCACGTTTTGTATAAAATACTGGAGCTTGCAGCCAAGAAGCAGGGAAGAGATTGCAGCTATGTTTTGGTGTGAAAACCTTTCTGTTTCAGACAGAAGCTTGCAGAAGCGCAAGGACTCTTTTTTCTCTTCTTTTTTTTTTTTTTTTCCTTAGCAGACCATTTTTGCAGGGACCCTTCTTTGGGCTGTCAGTAGCTCTTATGTAGCCAGCTGTGAGTCAGCCTGCATGGTATTGCTTCCAAGCAGTTCAGTTTCTGCACATTCCCTGTGTGTCGGGACTCCTGGGGCTTGTCTGAGAGGCTGTTATGAGATATACTTCATCTCAGTACTTACGAGGTGAAGACAACAAAAAAGTGGTGACCTACCTGCCTCTGAGTCCCAGGTGGCTCTTGGCGTGAAGGGCATCGACGCCTCCTGGGCTGCAGGTTAGTTCAGTCTCCAGGGGAAGGATATAGCTTCAAAAGAAACAAAATGCAGTAAATTGCTGCCTTCTGCTGGTCCCCAGTGCCGCTGGTTGGGTGCGAGGTGGGGACCCGGCTGCAGATGGCCAGGAAGCGCCCGTGCGTGCAGGGAAGAGGTGGTGAGGCGTGGGTTTGTCTTGGATTAGGAGCTGTTGAGTGGCCTGGTCTGCTGAGGTCTTATCTAGCATGCAGGACTTGGAGTGCGAGGCAGGGCTGGGAACGTGTCCCCAGCCAAGGGAGCCTCCATCACATAGGGCGCAGTGGGAGGCTGGCCCATGGCATGGGTACAGTGCCCTCCAGGTGAGCCGTCTTCCATCCCAGCCCTGGCAGTCTGAGCCTGAGGGCAGGCAAACCAGCCCTGGCTCTTTCCTGGCAGCTGTGCCCCGAGGCGCTTGCTGGGCAAGGGGATAGTATTTGCTGGATGGCTGGAGGTGCTGCAGGAGGTGCCCCACCAGCAGAGGGTCAGCACCTCTTCGCCTCCCTGGGATGCCCTCTCTTCCCCACTGCTTCAGCGCTCCCTCCTGCTGCCCTCCCTGCCCTCCCCTTCACCTGCAGCCGCTCCTGCAGCAGCCAAAAACCCAGGAGAGGCCATCTGTGCCATGCCATGCAGCACCTCCAGCAAGACAAGGCGTTGTACAGATGTCTTCACTGTTCCCCCATGCCCCTTCCCCTCTGGGGACACTGGGGTTGTACTATATGGTTAACCTGGCTGCTCCTTAAAAATCGAAGATCCCCCTTAGGGGAGCATCTGCAGAGTGCCCCCTGCCTTGTACCTCCAGTGGAGGAGATGCGGGGCTGCCCAGAGGTGCTGTGGGCATCTCAGGGTCAGCTTGGCTTCCCTGCACCTGGGATTACAGCTTGGCTATTGCGCATCTGGGAACTGGTCCTGGGGTTACAGCTGGGGTCCTGCTGGGAAGTGACCAGCCAAAGGGAAGAGGAGGGGTCAAGTGGGGGCTAAGATGCTGGGAAAGTGGGGTTCCCTGTTTGCATGTGCCCTAGTTTTCCTCTGACTTTGAACTTGCCTCTGCAGCCCTGCAAGCCTCAGGCTCCCATCTTATGGGGAAAAAAAAGTAATTATTTTTTGGTGAGGCACTTAGAAGCAGCAGGGACTGTCCTGGAAAAGCTTATGAACAGTGAGTTACGAATGACACAGACTGGAGCCAGAGAGGAAGGTTTCCCTACCCCAAGACTCTTTCTCCACTTGATGCTGATGTGTGGGAGTCATTAAATCCTGCCACTGGGCTGGGGAAGGGAGCTGAGCTCACCCCCAGGCTGGGGGGGCTGCAGCCAAGCACCCTGGGGCAGGGGCTGCTGGCTGTGAGTGACGCCAGCTTTGCCCCTTCGGGAAGCCGAGATGCAGTATCCCTGCCTGGATCCCTTCTTGTGCAGGGCATGGAGATGCTCCGAGTCCAGCTCAGGTGCCTGTTTTGTCTGTTGTTGAAGGGATCCCCGATGCATTTACAGCTGTGGTCGGCTGCCTTCCCGGCCCCACTGCCGGTATGGGGTCGAGGGAGCAGCCTGTGCCCCCTGCATGGGTCAAGGGGAGCTGGTGTCTGCTGCACTTCTGCCTGCCCTGTGTCCCCCTGACACTGCAACCTCTTCTGGCAGGCTGGGGGGACAGGGGAGGCTGGCATTGGTCTGTTCCTTCTGGTTTCTGCACTTGCTTTGCTATATTTGCGGGTTTTTTTCCTTTTGCAGTTGTGCCCGGGCTGCAGCAGGGAAGGAAGCAGCAGCTGGAGTAGTCGGAGGGTTACAGTGTGCAGGCTAACAAGTGTGGATCATTAGCTGGAACAAGTTAATGGTTACTGAAGCACATGGGGTTTAGAGGTGGAACAAGTTAACAGCAACTCAGTCGGATGCATTAAGAGCTTACGTGTATTACAGCTCAACTATGTTAACAGAAAACATGTGCTCTAGCAGGAGCATTTGCCAGAGAGCACCAGAGGGTATGGATGTGTGTCTGTTCACCTCTCCAGGGGACCTCTGCTGGGGTTCTGCTCCCGTACCCCCTGCTGTGCTCTATCTGAGCAGCTCCCAGCTGGCCTGGCTGCAGCAGAGGTCTCAGGGGTACCTTCCTCCTCAGGTAAGGGTGCCTTGCCACCAGCTGGGCTCCTTGCAGCAGGCACCACCTGTCAAGGGTCGGCCCTTGGACCTGTGCCCTTGGGCAGAATCTCCAGTGCGAGGACAGCCCCGGCTGCTGTGTTGGGACACGCCAGTAGTGCTAACCAGATGCCCCAGCTTCTCCACTGCAAGGCCTGTGTGGTTCATCTGTGTGGGAGGCAGGGCAGTCCCCCTGGGGGGCAGGTGGGGAGAAACTGAGCTGTGGTGGACCTTCCTGAGAGGCTGGCGCTCCTGCCTTCTCCAAGTACGACATGGGACACCTGCATCTATTCCTGGCATTGCCACAGGCTACCTGAGAGACCTGAGGCAAGTAATTTTCTTCGTCTGCAAAATGGAGGTTTTACATCATTTGTCTCAGTGTTAACATGGTAGAGAAGCACCTGCACGTGACACTGAGGAGGGCAACAGCGAGGCATAGCAAAAGGCGAAAAGCTACTGGGCTCCTACTTGTCCTCTTTGTGTCACAAGTGACCTGGGGAGTTGGCTGAGGATCCACGGGGATGCGCGGTGAGGAGCACTGAGAGCAGCCAGGTCAACCGCCCCACTTTTGGTCTCTCACTATGCCGTGTCCTTGCTCCTCAGGGTGCTTCTGCTTCTCCCTGCTGTGGTGTCTTCTGCTCCAGGGCTGGTTCTGCCTTGGGGGCAACTGAGTCACCAACCTTGGAAAGAGTTTTGAGATTACCATTGTCGCAATTGTGAGACATGAAAATGAATGAGACACAAGGAAGCCTTTGATGCTGCCTCCTGCAGCTCCCTACTCAAGACAGCTGGGATGAAGCTAGTTAGAAGAGAGCGATTCCATATGATCTAAAGTATTTTGATAACTGTGTGAAAATTATAATCATGAGGGCATAATAATTATCTGCATAGCCCACAGTTTGCTACCAGCTCCTGCTGTCTGTCATAAACAGGATCTGCCCACGCAAGCGTGATAACTGAGTGCCTTGTCTGTTCCACAAGCACTTGCAGAGCTCTCCCAAAACCTAAAGGGAGACGCTTGTGTCTGTATTTAAAAAACAAAACAAAAACAAAACCCACAAACCAAAAATAGCACTCAAGTGTGAGTTGACCCTGAGGTGGACCAGTGAGTAGAGTAGTTGGGAGATCATGGTCTTGCTCTTTACTTCTGCCACAGCCCCTTTGTGGGCAGGAATGTAACCCAGGGCGGAAGAGGGAGGCAGCTGGAGGTATCTGCTGCCTTAAATTACCTCTGGCAGATCTTCCAGAGCTCACCTGTCAAAACCCTGAGTGACAGCTCCTGCTAAACCACCTGCCCATAAGTCTAAAGGTGTTGTGTCTGATCATTGGGATTATGGCTCAGGAGGTCTTGCAGACCATAACAGGGACTGGGTGGTATCCTCACCTTCCCCGTTTTCTGGTAGGTACCCAGCCAGCTCTTGACACCTGTAGAAGCGTGCTGTGCTTTGGCATAGTTCTGGGAAATCCGTTAAGCGGGTGATGAGCTGATGGGTAGCAGAGGTTACTTGCCTGATGTGCGTCCAGTGGATTTTCCATCTGGCTGAAAGGCTGTGCTGGTGAATGGGTTATGTGCCAGTGGATGGGCTATGAGCCGGGAGGATCAAACTACAGCCCTGGGGAGGCTAAGGCGGTCTCAGCCGGCTGGGCTAAAAAAGCCCTTTCTTTGAGCAGTGTCTGTGCTGGGGTCATCAAGGGGAGAGCATGCCCAGCACTATGGGAGGGAGGCAGCCTGGGACGCTGCATTTGTTCCTGTTGATTACTCTGCCGTTCAACCTTCCTTTATTTTAAAGAGACTTAACAGTGTTACTTGTTAGCACTGGAAAAACCTCCCCTTTCTCTCCCTCCCACCAGCAAAACTGTTCTGAGCCTTTCTGCAAACTGCAGCCCCAGAGCTGCCCCCAGCAAAGCTGGGCTTCCTTCTGAAGCAACCAACCAGCATCCCTCTGCTTCCATAGCTTTATAATAAAACCCTGCTCTAGAGTTATTCTTGCCTGGTTTCAGTTCAAAGACATTTTTTTTTTAAAAGCTTTCTCCAGATCTTTGCAGCTCATTTAGATGAATATGGAAGAAGTTTTATGGCCAAAAAAAAAAAAAAAAAAAAGTTCTGATTTCTGGTTTGTACTTGGCTAATTCATAAATGGGCAAGTTTGCAAGAAACTGCAGGACAGATTTTAAAATAATGTTGGAGAGACCTTGGGTGAAAGAGTAGAAAGACGCTTGGGTAGACTTAGCTGTATTCGGGAAAAGATCAATAGTTCTTCTGGTGGGTTCTAGTTTCAGCACGGTGTGGTAAAACTGTTCAAAGGAAACCTAACACAAGCAGTGTGTTAAGCAACAAAACCCCCCATTCCTTGTGATTATAGCCCAGTGTGATACCAGCCTTTAGCAAATACGTCATTTTCTTCACTGCAGAGTTAGCAAGCCCAAAGCACAGCCTGAACGTTGCCTCTGATCTGACTCTCATGTGCACAGGTTTCTTTGGTTCAAGCTGAGCGAGTTTATGTGCTCGCTAACTGGCTCGGGATAGGCGTGGGTGGAAGCTGCATCCTCTGAGCTTGTCCAGTGCCGGGGACTCGCCACTGATGCAGAGGCTGATGCACAGGCTCTAGCAGTGATTCGCTCCCGGGGAGTGATCTCAAATATACTTGGATCGGGTTTAACCCCATGATGAAGAGCAGCTCTGCTCATCAATGTATATAGTTCCAAGCAGCACTGCCAGGGGGTTGGCTGGCAACACGCAGTGCCTATGGAGATGCTGAGGAACGCCCGGGAGGGACAAGTACCTGCGGTTGTGGTGTCCCTGGTTGCCAAAGGACAGTACAGCACAGGGATAGTCTATTGATGTTTTCAGGTTTTAAACTCCTGTAGGATCTGAGATGTCATGTCTCTAATATTTTTTATGCAAGAGCAGCAGCACGTGACCGTCAGTCGTTTGCTTTCTTAACCCAGGTTTAGTTCAGTCTTAGAGACTTTTATAGCAAAATCGCAGATTTTAAGACCAGGAGAAATCATCAGATCCTTGAATTTCTTCCCTAGCACAGATGCAGTACATATGTGTTGAGTCCAGTGACATGGGTTTGAATGACTCCACAAGAGATATTGCCACTTTTCTTGTTAGCTTGTTCCCATGTTTAATCACCTACGGCATTAAAAGCACGATCCTTATTCCTCAGTTGAATTTGCCTGGCTTTTGACACGGTGGTTCCTATTATGTGTTTCTGTTCTGGATTAGAGTCTCTGGTGCCTGATGGATTATTGCGTTAAAGAACTGGGAAATCAAGTCATTGCTTTCTCTTTTTAACATGACAAACAAATTGAGTTGTACAAGTCTTTCACTGTAAAAGTCTTTCAATCCCTTGAAATGGTTTTGTGGCTGCTGTCTTCGCCATCTTCAGATTTCCGAGCAATTTTCATAGAGGTGCATGGACAAGAAATGGGAAAATATCAGCCTTTAGTCTCTAGAGAAATGATGTGTGGCCTTTCCCCACACCTTTTCTATACACCCTGTCACCTGTGTTATGTACAAAGTAGGCACGACACTGGGGTGAATTGCTGATGAGTTCTTTCCCTTCCTAACATTTTTGCTGAGCTTGTGTCCCAAGGGGTTCAGGTGGTCAGTCGTACACACAGGAGAGCCTGGACTATGTGGGAAGGGCTGCTGGGCTGGTAGGGAGGTGGGTGTGATCCTGCTTATAGTCTTCAGCCTAAACATGGTCTTCACAAACAGAAAGTGCACGATCTTTCCTGAGTGCTGCCCTAGAGTTTTGCTTGGGTTCCTGCCCTGGAAACCCTTATTCCCAGCCAGGCAGGATATCCCAAATGTGTGCAGGAGGAGCTGTGGCAATTACCTCTTTGCCTTTTTCCTTTCCTTGGTGCTGGCTGGTTGCAGGAGAGGGCTGGATCTCAGCTGTGGGATATTGATGGCTTCCTGGCACCGCGCGCTCTTCTTCTGCGGTGTGGTGGCAAGTGTCCTTCCCTGGCGGCAGAAGGACAAGGGAGCTGCTGATGGCCGGCTCTGCGACAGTTTGCAGCCTTTCTCCTGCGCTCCGTGGAGAGCAGAGGAATAGAGTTTTCACCCTGGACAGGCCAGCTGATTCAGCTCTTCCCTTAGCTGATGTCCTGCAGTGGCTTAGCTCCAGGCTTGAGGGCTTTATCCAGCTGTTCCCTAGGCAGGGCAGAGGAGAGAGGGTGGGTGTTTTACCACAGGAGTGTGACCCTCAAGGGCAGGTGCCTGTGTGGCTGGCAGGAGCCCCTTGGTGACACGAGAAGACACATCAGTTGGTCAGGATCGTGGTGCCATGGATGATCTGACCCAGAGGGAGCACTGGGCCTCATAGGACCTTGCTAAAATCCATGGCTTGATCAGCTGGGGCAGGGCACTGAGCTGGACCTTGCTCACGAGGGACATCTTCTGATGCAGGGACATATTTTAACCCAGCAAAGTCTCGAAGCAACGCAGATGTTGGCAAGAGGGAAGATCTGGGTGGTACAGTGCAGTGACTGTTGCTGAAGGACTCAAGGCCATCCAGGGTGGACACCCCTGGGGTCTTTGTGCCTCCAGAGGTTAGGGTTTGGGAGCCGAGGGAGCTCTGTTTGCCCTGCAGCACTCTCGCAGCCAGTTCCCCTAGGGCAGTTTTACGTTTTCTCTGTGGGAACAGTACTCTGAATTTCTTGAGCTTGTTTGGGCGTAAAATTTGAATTAGGCACTGAGTGTAAGTTTGGAGGCTTGGAGTCTGTTCCTGGCTTGCTTGCTCTGATGTCCTTGGGTGAGCTTGGATCTTGTTGCTAGAGGAGGCCTCGCTTTCCATGTGTATTAAATTTGGGTTGTCTGTGAAATGAGCTTACGCAGCCCTGATAAGCTCATTGCAAATTAGGCAGGAGCGCCAGCCTCGCAGGGCTGTTGGCAGCCCCTTGTGCTGGCAGCAAACCCAGCACCGGCGGGCGGTCTTGTGCCGCTGGCACGGGGACACGGCTGGGTTTGCCTGCTTGGCCCCTCCTTGCTGTTTCTGCTCTGCCTGGGCTCCTCTTTGCTCCCTGCCTAGGAGTCCCTAGGCACAAGAGGAGACCTGGCAAGGGGCTGAGGTGCTGGGAGACGGTCTGGGGCAGAGCTGTGCATCCTTCCCATGGGTGCTTCCCAAAACTGTTGCGGTTTTGGACAGGGGCAGAGGGAGCTGGGAGGAGAAGGTGCAGGCAGAGGGGTCTGTCTGTGCCCGTGGTTGCGTCCAGCAGTGCCACGGGAGCCCTCCCAGCCAGGGAGAGGGGTGAGCCCCAAACGCTTTCCCTGGGCAGCACAAGCTCCCTTCTGCCCGCAGCGCTCACTCCTCCGGGCCCA
>NW_009602341.1:0-508 GCF_000690535.1 Cariama cristata | reverse complement strand
AAGCCTTAAAGAAAAACAAAGTAGGAAAACAGATAATCCAAGTATATACTTGGACAAAACAAATCACCCAGAAAGCACAAATAAAGACACAGAAAATTAGGATGTTAGCTATTTCCCTGCAAACCCATGACAATGACTCACAGAATCAATTGTACCAAACAGACGATTGTTAGGAGAAAACACGATCATCAATGAAACAAAAAAGCAGCAACAAAGCACACAAAGGAGGCGGCTGTGAGCTCATCACGACTCCTGTTTGAAAGAACTTCATGGCTGTAAACATCATGCAACTCAGTGTAACTCTATTGTAGGTTGAAGGAGAGGCTCAATTCCTAACATTTCATCAACTAAACTTTAGACCACTGAGATATTCTTTTGGTGGAGGCCGCAGTTTTGACAGAAATGAGGGCTTAACACATTCTGGAAAACATGGTCACAAATATGAGCTTGAATTCTTAACACTCTTTTCTCCTACTAGAAAATCTGACTTTTGTATGATTATTCATTA
>NW_009602340.1:5320-37251 GCF_000690535.1 Cariama cristata | reverse complement strand
CCGGCCCAGCCTTAAACGGTGACAAGTACAAATTCACTTCTGTAGAGATTCTGGAGGGTCGTATAGGATACGTTTATTATAATTCACTGTTTTGGTGCTTTTTAGCCCCTGACACCCACATGTAGGATCTCTTCATCTTCCTCCAAAATAGGTGAGAGACTGAAAAGATAGTAACGAGGATCATCCCAGTTGTTTTCCAGGTTGTCACCTCGATCTTCTTCAGCAAAATTAGAGGGGATGAATCCTCTTGTGCCATCCACCAGCTCTCCCAGATGGACCGCCACCTCTATCCACCTGTCCAAAGACATAAACATATTGTCCAGCAGTTAGAGGAAGCTCTAGTTCAGGCTGCTCACTGGGGCTATCACAAAGGTTATAGCTGTATTGAGCTATGAACATTTGAAGCTTTCCTGGTTGTTGTCCGGAGCCTGCAGGATGATGGACTGTTTGCCTGCTACCGTTCTTCAGTCTCACATGCAGAGTCCACCTCTGAAAGAAGGCAGGACCCATGACTGTCCTCTGCCCAAGCTGACTCTGGGGGGCTCTGAAGGCGATTCACCGGTTTGCTCACCTGGGCTCCAAACAGTTGCGTGGCAACTCTGTGGTCCCTTTTTCCTCCTGCTTGAGCACTGTCTGCCATTTCTTTGATGGCATTCAGTTTGCACTCTGCATCTTTCAGTCAGGTTTGAAGAGAGCTGATGGCTTGGTTGAGAGGGGTTTGCGCCTCTTCCAGTCACGCTAGTTGCCTCTTAAGGTCAGCATTTTCAGCTTGGACCTTTTCTGCCCAGCGCATGTGCCTATGGAGGTGAGAATTTTCTTCAGCCAGCCTGGTGTTTTCATCCATCATCTCCATGAGCAGCCTCTGTAACTCCTCACACCTTTGGCTCAGGGTGCTCACAGAATATGAGCCCTCATCATCTGCAGCCAGTTGGGATGGCAGCTCCTCAGCCACCTCCTGTGAGTCTTCATTCTGCTGGGCCTGTGCCAGCAGAGCTGCGACAGGCTCTCTCCTTTCCCCATCGTGGTCTGCTGAGGAAACAATTTCACGCCCAGTTCCTCGGCAGAGCTTTGGGTGGGTGGCGGCACTGGACTATGCATCAGGTGCTTGATGATTTCCTGCAGCTGCCTGCACCTTTCTTTCAGCCGCTCAGTGAGGGCAGCTAGCTTGGCAATTTGCTGCTGGAGCCTCTCTGCCTCCTTGCACTCTTCCAGAGAGCTTATCTTTCTCAGGAGGCGGTTATCCGTCTCAAGGGCACTGCGTTGCCTCTCCGGGTCTTGCAGGGCACGCTGCAGGCGGGCATTCTGCTCCAGCAGCCGGCTGCAGGCACTGCTAGGAAGCACCAAGTCTTCCCGCACAGGCTCTGGCACCTGGAGCAGAGCATCTGCCATAGCCTGGCATGTCGCCTCCTACCCAGCACTATGGTTTTAAGGGAGTCTCTCCTGCAGCACCAAGCGGAAAGACCAAGGCTCGATCTGGCGACTGGCTGCTGCCAGGGCTGGGGCCCATTTCCCTCAGGGCAGCAGGAGCTCTGCATCTCCTGATGGTCCCTGTGCCCAGGAGGGCGTTCAGACCGGGCCCAGCAGCGCAGCTCGTGGGAACGGAGATGCTCATCCCCCAGCTCAGCCTGCAGAGTCTCCATCTCCTGCCGGCGCTCCTTCTTCTGCGCAGGGTGGCCAGGGGCCTGCACTGGGCCCCAGCGAGGTGAGGGGCAGCTGCGTGCCACAGGCCCCCAGCCTGCACCATCCCGCCTCATGGCTGAGGGCATGGGGAGCGGGCTGTTGACCACCAAACGCTGTTGCCAACAGTCACCACTGATGACATTCCCTGGGCCTGCGAGGTGCGGCAGCCCCGCACCCTGTGTCAGCCGCTGCCTCCCTTCACTGTGCAGGAGCAGAGACAGTGTCTGCTGTGGGCCAGGGATGGGCAAGTGTGGCATTATATGTGTGGCCCAGCCCCCTGTCACACAATGGAGGAGTGGGGCAGTATGGCCTTCTATGGTGTGTCCTGGCCCCCCTGCACACAATGGAGAGGTGGAGCAGTATGGCTGGTGTGGGGGGGTGCCTCAGGTCCCCCCCCAGCCGCTCTATCACTCTGCTCCTCAGCAGGACGGGGCAAAGAAAATAAGATGAAAAAGAACTTGTGAGTCAACATAAAGGCAGTTTAATGAAGAAAAAGCAAAGGCTGCATATGGAAGCAAAGAAAAAGAAAAAGATTTGTTCTCTGCTTGCCATCAGCAGGTGATGTCCAGCCACTGCCTGGGAAGTAGGGCCTCAGTACACATAGTGGATGCTCCAGAAGACAAAGACATTAATGAAGAATGGCCCCTTCCCTCTCCTCCTTTCTCTTAGCTTTTATGGCTGAGCATGACATCATTTGCTATGGAATACCTCTTTGGTCAGCTTGGGTCAGCTGTTCTGGCTATGTCTCCTGCCAACCTCTTGCTCACCCCCAGACTACTGGCTTTTGGGGTCAGGGCTATGTGAGAGAGTTTGGAGACATAACCTTAATGCTGTGGGAGTAGTGCTCAGCCTCAGCAGTATCGAAAACACTGATTTGTTATCAATACCTTTCTAGCTACAAATACAAGCACAACACTGTGAGGGCTGCTATGGGAAAGTTAACTCCATCCCAGCCAGACCCCATACAGTCTCCATGCCCTATTCCATAGCATTTGCGTCATGCTCAGGTCCCACATAATTAAATACATTTATACGTCTTCTAACTATCCTTTTGTATCTATTTCTCATTACTAAAATCCCTTCTTAGGAACAGAGCTTATACTACATATTTAAACCATCTTTATACCCAACATACAGATTTATACAATCTGTTTAACTACTGTCCCCTGTCACTTAACAGATAGATATTATTCTCCCATTCCATGGGCTTCCTCCACTCCTCCAAATATTTATAAGATCAGTCTGTGGCTTGGTCCCCATCTGCCAAGATGGGTGCTCAGGACAGGAGAAGCAGCATGGTTAAGTGTTGGCCACAAACACTGGTTTGGTTTGGGTCATTCTTGCACTCACCTGGTTCCTTTCAAAGCCCACTTTTCGTCAGTTCAGGTCGTTCCTGTCACATTACTTCCTACAACATACGACTCACATCAGAGATTATTTTTCCCCCAATGAGGCACAAGGATGAGGGTTTCCCCATCCTTCTGCATTACCCACCGAGTACACCCAGTTCCTTCAGCAAAGACAATCCCACAAACAGGTTTGCCTTTTCCCAAAGGAGGAGCAATCCATGCTGCCTTCCTCAGCCACTTCCCTGTATGCAGTACGGGGATCTTATTTTGTTTGGGCAGCACCAGGATGATTAGCACATTCTCTGTTTTTAACCAGCCAAGTGACTTCTGCTAAATTTATATCCCAGTGCTTCCACACCCCGTTGCCCAACGCTCTCAGCATAGTCTTTAGCAGTCTATATCTCTCCGTTTTTCCAGAGGCTTGTGGGTGATAGGGGATGTGGTACACCTACTCAATGCTGTGTGTCTTGGCCCAGGAGTTTATGAGGTTATTTAGGAAATGAGTCCCATTGTCTAATTCAGTTCTTTCTGGGGCACCACGTCGCCACAAAATTTGCCTTTCAAGGCTACACCTAAGATGGTGTTTTGAGCAGTGGCATGGTTTACAGGGTATGTTTCTAGCCAACTGGTAGTTCCCCACCATGGTATGTAGCACTTGCCCTGGCGTGTTCATGGCAGTGGTCCAATATAGTCAATTTGCCAGGTCTCTCCATTTTGAAAACCTAGCCGCCGCCCTCTATTTCAGAGAGACTTTACTTGTGTGGCTTGCTTGATTGCAGCACATGTTTCACGTTCATGACTGACCTGTGTGATGGCCTCCATGGTCAGGTCCACCCCTTGATCACGAGCCCATTTGTATGTTGCATCTCTCCACAGATGTCCTGATGTTTTGTGGGCCCATCAAGCTACAAATAGCTCATCCTTATGCTCCTAGTCCAGGTTCTCCTGAGCTACTTCAATTTTGACAGCCTTGCCTACTTGTTTATTGTTTTGATGTTCTTCAGTGGCACTGCTTTTGGGCATGTGAGAGTATACGTGACGTACATCAAAAGATAAGCAGTGCAGCCAGCAAAACTCACACAGAAGCTTGCTGCTTAATAACTACTATAACTATAACATCCTTAGTACAAAACTGCTGTTGTCTTCAGTTGGGTTTGCATGCAAAGTTTCCATATCAGAGGTGCTGCAGTGGTGGCTTTTTTGAGAAAATGCCGGAAGCTTCCTCCGTGTCCGATACAGCCAGTGCCACCTGGCTCCAAGATGGACCCACCACTGGCCAAGGCCCAGCCCATCAGTGATGGTGCATCTCGGGGATAACAAAGTTAAGAAAGGATAAAAACTGCTGCACAACAGCAGCCAGAGGAGAGGAGTGAGAACATGTGGTAGGAGCAGCCCTGCAGCCCCCCAGGTGAGTGCAGCAGGAGGAGGAGGTGCTGCGGGATAGGGACTCATGCTGGAGCCGTGTGTGAAGAACTGCAGCCCGTGGGAAGTACCCATGCTGGAGAAGTCCGTGGAGGACTGTCTGCCGTGGGAGGGACCCCAGGCTGGAGCAGGGGCAGAGGGTGAGGAGTCCTCCCCCTGAGGAGGAAGGAGCAGCAGAGACAGAGGGTGATGAACTCACCCCAACCCTCATTCCCTGTCCCTCTGCGCTGCTCCTGGGGAGGAGGTAGAGAAGCCAGGAGTGAAACTGAGCCTTTGAAGAAGGAAGGAGTGGAAGGAAGGTGTTTTAATATTTGGTTTTATTTCTTATTATCCTACTCTGACTTGATTGGTAATAAATTAAATTAATTTCCTCAAGTTGAGTTTGTTTTGCCTGTGATGGTAATTGCCGAGTGATCACCCTTGTCCTTATCTTGACCCATGAGCCTTTTGTCATGTTTTCTCTCCCCTGCCTAACTAAGGAGGCGGGGTGATAGAACAGCTTTGGTGGGCACCATGCATCCAGCCAAGGTCAACCTACCACAAAAGGCAAGCTTGTACATCCTTTGGGAGCTTGAGAGCCATCTTTCCTCTCTTCTGTTGTGGTTATCTCTGTCAGTCCCATGGGGTGCTCCAGGGAGGCCATTGTTGCAGGTCCATGCAAGAACCATCTCAGTTGCAGATAACCTCAGCCTGCTGTGTATGTACCAAAACCTGCCCGTGTTTTTCATCTGCTTAAGCCCCATTGTAAATATCCATTAGTGTAGTTCTCTCAATTAATGTTCTTACAGAAATGCTATGGAAATTGTTTCTTTCCAGAGTAGCGCATCAGTGAATAATGACTTGGGGACATCAGAACAAGAAAAGAACGAACAAAAGAAACAGCACATTTTGTGCACACCGTTGTGTCTTTGAGAAAGGCATTGCTTATCCACATGAGTTGTTATTACGACTATATAAAAAGAAATTACTTTTCTGCGTTGTTCTTCAAATTTGTCTAAAATCTTATACCATGTGCAGAAGCTGTTGCACATCACACAGACGAAATGCCACTCTCTCCTTGAAATCTGACGATCAAAGTCTTTGCATTGAACTCTTAGCAAGTTCCCTCAACATACCTCTAGATACCGACGACAGCCTTCTGCTAAAGGCACGACCTGCAGATGTAGGGCATGATATGGAAGTATGTTTAAGCAGAGAGTGTATTATTATCTGAGATGTGCTCTGGATGAGCGCTACACTTGTGCACCCAAACCTGTGGAAAGCTCCAGTGATTTCTGGGAGGTTGTCACTGCCAGAAGGTGACTACCCTCGCAGCTGAGGCTACAGCCTGAACATGTAAGCAGCAAGGGCAGTAAGCACGAAATAGTGCTTTTAAATGTAGAAATGAAATAAACTATTAAAAAAAGTAATAGATAACTGAAACATATGAGGAATTTTAGTAGAAGTTCTGTCACACTGTGGCCATGGGCATTGGGAAGGGAGTGAAGAAAGAAATAACAGATTAGGAACATAATGTGGATTCAATAAGCACCAAAAATAACCACATGAGCATTCATTGTATCCCTGACTACAGAGTGATCTTTGCCCTCCTGCTGTCCAGTGAAGCCCTCTCAGCCATGCAAAAAGCCAAGCATACGGCTCCAGCCAGCTAAGCACTTATGTGCATGACTAACTTTAATCATTCAGCTAGTCTCGGTGACTTCATCTGCTGCACCAAAGTTGGCTTCTGAGGCATAAGAGCACTTGCTGGTTTGCTGGTTCTCTGATTATTCAAGCAAGGAGACAGGTTGGAGGGTGTGCTTTGGCACCCATCCAGCCTGCACACACAAATTGTCTTGCACAGGTATAAGGTATTCAAGAAGCAAGGGCATGTGGGCATGAGTGGGTCTCCCATCAGCGTTGAGGCTGAATAGGGCCAGAGCAAGCACCAGAACCAAGTGGTGGGGAAATGGTTGTGGAGGCAGAAATTAGCCACAGAATTCGGTGCTGGTCACACGCCTGATGTTACGCACATGCTTGTACACAGGATCTGCTACCCTGTGCACAGGATTATGTTTAAAATGCTTGACTCTTAATTTAAACTGCAGGTTGACAATTTGTAATGAATTCACCTTTGCAGTTGCTGTACAAGCAGTGCTAGTTGATTTAGCACTGTATACTATTTGAAGTCTACACATTGGTGCCACCATTATAGCAGGGGTTTCATGGCAATGCACAGCAGCAATTAACAACGATGCCCACTCGATGTCACTATTGTCATTCAAATTCCTACTTGGAAAAGCCTTGTTAGCTGTGTTTTGATATTGGTGAGAATGTGAATGTGACACTTCAGATAAGCAGCGTGACATATCTTTTCGAACAGCTGTATAAATAATCAGCTTTATTAAAACACTCTCAGGGATAGATTTTTCTTCTGCGTGCTCAAGTACTTGGAATATAAATATAATAAAATGTTGGAATCTGCATTTCTTATTTTTCATGGAATCCCTTTAAAATATAGACTAGCTAATTTAAGGTGCCATCTGTATTACAAATCTATGAGTAGAAGTTTTTACATATTAGTATATTTTTAGTAATTATCCCTTATACACAAGCACATTTCAAGAGATCTTTCAGTACTTTTCATAGAGCTGTTTATTTGATGCAGTTTTAAGTTTTCATGTACATCTTACAGTGATTGCTATTTATAATTGTATTTGTGCTTAGAAGATGTGAAAAGTATTTTAAAAATAATTGCTCAGATATTATTTATTTTCTAGTGTATTATCTGATTTGCACTTGTTTATGAAAGGAAAATCAAAGTAAATGCTAATGGATGCAGCTTTTGCATTACTTGGGTCATATTCTATATTTCTTAACTTCAGGCCAGCACAGAGGGCTTGAGGGGGCAAGAAAGAGATTAAAGAGAAGTCTCCTTCAGTGTACTCATGTAGGTGAACCCCTGCAAAACTGGGGAGCAAGTACCTGAAAGACAGAGCCATTTACGTATGATTGTCTAGAACCCTGAAGAAGCATGGACCACAAAGGGTGACGAAATTTCAGACATACGTACATTTCTCTGAGTCAGGTATTTCTTTTACGGCCTCTTCAGAAAATGCATGAAGTCTTGAAGACTAGTTACTTGTCAGCACAGTTTGTTCTCTCTCAGCTCCTGGGAACCTTATTTAGCTGTGGAAAAAGTGGCTCTGTCCTTCTCTTCCCCTTAGTGCCAAAGCTTGTATGAGAAAGCTTGTGCTGCCTTTGCCAAAGAAGACATATCCTGAAGAGTGGGATTTTTTTTTCTGCATTTTCCATCTTACTTGATCACCCGCAGTACAGCTTGGAAGCCACAGAGGCTTGCAAAACAAGAACAGCCACCGAGGGAAAGGTCCTAAGTACTGTGGTGGTCTGATGAAACGCATCTCTTGAAGGACAAGTCTTCCTGATGAGGCACATGGTAAAAATCTATGCTCTGCCTCTCCAGATGCCTGGGAAAGATGAATGCTTTAAGTTCAGAGGTCAAATGAGGACCCTTTGAAATTCAGGCAGACCTGAGTCTTACAGCAGAGTACAAGTGTTAGTGGCTGTGTTCTGCAACCCCACTTCCATTATTATTGTACTACCTGCACCTATAGACCTTGCATAGTCACCATACTCATCTTACAGCAGTCTTCACATAAGCAGGTATGCAGCTGATAGGACCTTTTCTGCTCCAACCCGTTTACCCAGGATGAGCAAAGCAGCTGAGGTTCTTGTCCAAGGGATATCACATGGGTGGACTGTGATTAGGCAGTCCTGAAAAGCTGAATTATTGTGGCTTTTCTATTGTAAAACTAATTTAGAATAGGGTTTGTAGATATCTTTAGGAGACATCTGCCTCTGCCTCTGAAGGCTCATACACCATGTAGATGACAGATCCAGTCCTGGAGCAGTGATTTCCTGCAATTTATTTCCAACATCCCTCACTGCTCGTTCTCTGGCTGGTGAGTCACAGCTCAGCCCTGGTGTCTTGTACAAATAGATCTTGTTTGTATTTGGAAAGCTGGGTTTCTCTTCCCTAGTCATATTCTACATACAGAGGTTTCATTAGTCACTGCCATTCTGTGAAATGAAGACAAAAGTCACCATGAACTAGCAAGAGCTGGTAATTCTTATTAATTTGCATTTGTCTCAGGGTACTTTGTGACAACTCTACCGTTAATGCACTTTGCCACCAGAAAAGTGCTGAGTAAGCTTATGCTGCAACAGTGTCTTAGCGTTACACACTATTCCACATCTGCCAGGCAGAAGAACACGACTAAGATCCTGAGACAATGCTCAGGCAAGCAACTTTTTACGAGTGAAGCACTCATGATGATTTAATATGGAGTTTTATTCCTTGCTCTGAAACTCTGTCTTTGTGTATAAAAATCGCATTTAAATTATGTCAAGCTGCTCCAGGTAAACATTAGAATACCCTACTGGAGGCCAATTTTTAAATGAGATCTCAAATTTTTTCTTTATCCTGTCAATAAAGCATCAGAATTCCCTGAATATTACAAGTAAGTGCTGTTGTGAGTTAAATGATGAATCTACCATTTTGGAAACTGTAAGTCTGACCTGATTTTAAATAAATTGTTAATAGAAATAGGTGAAAGTTTACTGCTGTTGATAAAAAACTACAATGTGAGGGCACTGCCTATACTACATCATTTTATGAGGTACTAGATTTTCCAAGGGGCCAAAAAAGTTTGATCGTGTAAATCAGTCATATTCCCCTTCACTGCAATGGAAATGTCTCTATTCCTAACAGAGACTTTCTTCCAGTGATTTTATGGCATCAAAAGTGTTAATGCACTGGCAGTAGGCCCTCAAAAGCACTACTCTATAGAGTGGTTCTTTTGGGAATCACGTATATGCTAATCGTATAATGAATTCAGGAGTATTTTTAGGAGCTGCTATCACATGAGCGGTTATTGCCATGACAGCATGTTCTTAAATATTTTAAAATTTTGCAGATTATAAAAATATTAATGATTTCTTATTATCTCTTCAGCAGCCAAACTGTCTCAGGAGGGTCAATCGAATTTGTACAGAGGCTAAGCTGGTAAATAGCATATACGTAGAATCCGGAGACATAGATTTTTCAGTTCAGACTCTGTGGCCGGCAAGCAATCAGCTCAATTTTTCTGTTAGCGTGCAAAAGGATTTTGAAACAAGATGGACATACATATAGAAAATAGTATTTTGGCAAACCGTATCATGTAACACAAAATACTTGTAGGCAGAAAATATTCCTGTTATAAAATTGAAGAGCTGAAAGACTTTTTCCTTTTTTTTTTTTTTTCAGTAATATGAAGGAAGGTATTACTGAAAGGGAGCTAATGGCACTTCTTTCCAGTTTCAGTCTCACTGCAGCAGTGGAGGAAAAGGCTGACGTGTTGGGGCACAGCCCTGTGCTGATGCAGTTACAGGGCTGGGCCAATTTAAGTGCAACTGGGAGACCAGTGCATCCTGCTCCTCTTTCTGGCACAGCCACGCTGCAAGCCTGCGAACTGATGCATATGCATTAGCGAAGCAGCTGAGCAAGCAGTCAATATCCCTGTGACAAATCTGTCAGAAAGGGAAGAATAGGGCGTGTTTCTAACCTGGCAGGATTTGGTTGCTGCGGCAAGTGATGGGGCTGGGAGCTGCTTACCTTGCACTGGGCAAGACTCAGCCCATCAGCTGTCCGCGCTGCAGTGGTGCTCCCCGTTAGGCGGTATTTCACTGCGACTGTTGTGTGCTGGAGTCAGTTCCTGCCAGTCAGCAAAGCTGCATAACCCAAAGTGACACTTTTGATGGAGCATCATCCAGAATCGGAGTGCAGGTACACCTGGAAGGGAGAAGGGTGACAAGGAGGTTTTGTGACAGCCATGACCTCCATTATAAAGTAAACTTTTTAGGTAATAGGATTTATAAATACAGATTAATAGATAGATTCGCTCCTTTGCCAGCAGTTTATACTTCAGAGATATTGCTACATTATAATGATGCTGAGGTTAACTATATCCTGCTAGAAAAATTATGTGTGATGCATAGGTATATCTAGCTTTATAGATAAACTCTTTTATTGAAATAAAACTTAGTAATTATAGCTTGAAGTTATTAGTTATAAAGTTTTCATAAAGGAAAAATAATGCAAGCAGACAAACATACAGACACAGACCTGCATAGGTTTGCTTTCTCAGAAGGTACAACGATAATTATGTATAAGCTAAAAATTCTTAAGGATAACTTTTTAATCAACACTGAAATATATGTTCTTCCATAAAAAGATTAGAAAGGGAGCTTTTTCTGAGTTCCCCTTGTCACTGAACGACAGCAAGGAGGGCCACAGATACACGCATCTCCTGGCCTGCAAGTGAACCTGACAGTACTGACCATGGCACACCAGGAGGGCCCATGGTGGGATCCTGTGCTAACTGGGATTTGACCTTTTGAGAAAACCCAGTGTATTAAAACAGAAACTACTTTATGCTACCAGTTCCGATTTTGTTTTGACTTTTGTTGCTTCTCAGAAAACATTGCCTTCCACATCAATTTTAAATGCTAACCTCTTCTGTACCTAAAGTAATTTGGACAATACGTACTCTCTCAATCTTTTTGTGAAATACTTTGACCTCTTTATCACACATGTCTTTTCCTTGCACTTTAAGTTTTGCACAATAACTCCCATCTCCGTGTTTTAATAATGGTCCTGTGCATATTCTCCTTAACTTTGCAAATATTAGAATTTATTGCAAAGTTTTAGTACAGCACAGTAAATTCTTCTGACTTATATGTGATTGACTGAGCTGCATATGCTACATTTCAGCCACATTTTTAATTGTTGCTCTGAACCATAGATATCTACGAGGGCTGATCACATACACTTTCATAATTTAGTGTCCCTTTCAAAGTATTTGCACTTTGGTTTAAATCCAGCAGTTTATTCTTAATTATTTTCTAAATGTGTTTTTCTTATTTATAGATACAATGTCAAACTTCAGTTCAAATGGCTTGTACCCAACCCCTTTTTCCAGCTGGAGGTGTTTTTTAGTCAGATGTATCACAGGATCACTAAAATTGTGACTGCAGTTGGCAAAAAGCTAATGAATATACCCCTCTCATTTCCTCAGTCCGTCCTGGAGAAATAGTGGCTTTCTTTATAGCACTGTATTTAAATGAAGCGTAAACCCTAAGGCACGCTCTGAAGGAGGGAAAGGATCACTTATTAATATGGTACTCTTTTGTTTATTGAGGTGTTCAGATGTCCCAAAAGAAAATGGGGTGATATTGTTCTACGTGCGTGCAAATGTAGGAAAAGAGGATTTGTGCTCTGATAAATACAACTCCTGTAGCAATTCATTTACAAATCTATATTGTCTTTGTGTGCTTTTCTCATCTATATTTTCCATAGTTGATTCTAGGGAAAAATGCAACCTGAACTATAATGCTTTCTAATTAAAAAAAAAAAAAAAGAAAAAAAGAAATGTCTCTCAGCCATAACTGCAGTTTAAGTATATACATATATATGAATTCAATACTAAAGCTAAAAAATGCAACAGCTAATGTAAGGTATTATCAAAAAAGTAAGAAATAAAAACAAAGAAAGTTAAACTAATAGAGATTGGGCACACTGGGGCCTTTTGCTTTGCTGTTATATATTTTTCCACAATACATCACAGTGGATAAAATGCAGTAAGTAATCAGAGCAGAGGCATAAGGAATGAAGGCCATGCCATGCTTTTTCTGAAAATGATATAATTTCTGCCTGACTGGTAGTCATGCTGTGAAGCTTAATTAAAGTTTATGAAGCGCATCAAGATCTTTGGATAAAAGACGTAGCACTATGAACTTGGAAATTTGTTATTTCCAGCACTAAAGAGTGGAAGACTAAAATACAAATGCTTTTGTCTTGACATGCCATCTTTGGTTTGGTTAGCATTAATTCCGTATGTGGATTTATCCACAAGGGAATACAAAGGGGCTTGTGATTTTTTGGTTTTATTACCGTTTATGTGAGAGAGAATATTTCTAGTGTTATGGAAGGTATTGTTGGTGTGAAATGCCACAGCAACCTCTTTGAGTTTAAAAGATGTATTTGCTCCAGAATTTATTCCATATTCTGTTTTCTTATCCCCTTCAAAATGTGTCATTGAAATAGATAATCAGTATCACTATTGAGCAAAAGTTCATATTAGGCTACAGCAAGTTCTCAGATGTAATTTTTCAGCTCATTTTAAATATTCTCATTTTCTTTTCTGGATATATTTTCAAAGGCTTGTGCAGCAGGGAAGTCACAAGAATTACACACGACTGACTATTTTTTATAAACAAATCATACAACAGAGAGTGTAAGCAAGTAGTCCCATGCACATTAGTCTGGTGGTGCAAACTCAGCACATAACAAAAAGTTTGATGTGTTCGAGAATCACGTAGCTGAGCATTAATTTTATATGACTCATCCCCTATACAAACTTGTAAATACTTAGCCTTGGAAATCACTCTATTCAGTTAAGCCCATGTTTCATTATTGTTTCTGAGGACAAAAGCCCTTGTGATTTTAATTTTTAAGTATTGATAAATTGTATCTCACAGTACGTGGCTCCTTAAGGTCACCTGGACAGGGTTGAAACCACTGCAGTTTGGTGTTACATGCATCTCTTAAGTAACTATAGATAATTCTTTTCTATATAGAAGGTAAATCGATGGTACAGATAACCTTTCTGAATACACTAATTTGACAGAGACAAAATTTATAAAATTCAGTAAAATAAGGTTGAATTTACGGTAATCTCTTTACCTATTATAAGTGGTGACATCATGACATTGTAGTCCCTGACTGTGATGATATGACCTACAAACAGACTTCTCTTGCTGGCTTGTTGACTCTGGAAGCAATTATATTACTGAAAATAATCGTATTCCCCCCAAAACATATAAATATTAGGAAGATCAACTGTCATTGTAGTCTTCTTACTTGTAGTTGCCTTTCTTATTTAATTATAATAATTTTAGTGTTTCTTTTGTCTTGATAAGAGTTTTACTGTTTTATTCACTTATTCAATTTTATTCAATTTTATAGGTTAGTATACAGTCAGTAATTTTAGTGTATATAGTTTGTAAAAAACCTAAATGAGAAAGTGGTGCCACCCACACAGTGTCTGTTACATGGGTGTGTAAATTCTATATGCCCTGTTGTGAGTGTGATCCAAAAGTGCCTCTGGGCTGCTGAGCAGAGGATGTTGGATCCAGTGGCATACTGCCAAAAATTGTCACTGTGGGGCTATAGGGGACAGCTGACTCTACAGAGCTCCAGGATGGTTCTTGCCATGGGTAATTGTGTCTTTGACCGTCTTTGCTTTGTGTCTTTGCTAATCTTTTCATTTCTTTGTTACTTTGAACAAGTTTGATTTAATGTCTTCTGCCCTCTCTAATGTACGGAGAACCACATTTTCAACTCATGCCACTTTTAAACAGAATATATCTTTTATGTTAGAAATAGCCACTATTTTAGGTACTATTTTTCTTCCTGTTGTTTACATTCTAAAAACAATTTTTTGTCTATTAAATTGCAGTTATACTTGGTGAAACTCAATATCTTCAGTTTTTTCTGTCTTTATTTTTCAAGCTGTAGTGTCCTGTTAAATAAAATTGAAGTATATTCCAAATTTGTTCGCTATTCTTTTAAAATAGGCTCATAAATTTCATTGAACCAAAAATTTGGAATCCCATCATATCTGCATCTCTGGGTAAGACCTGTTTGCCAGTAATATAGAATCAGTCATGATATTTCTCCACTAAAAGTGTGACTCCAGGTTCAAATTTTTTTTTTTTTTAAATCTGAAAGTTGCCTTTAATATGAAACATTTTATATTTTATATTTAACCCTCTGCCTTCCAATCTGAAATTTTTTTAAAAGTCCCAGAAAAGCTAGTAAGGTAACTATCCTGGTAAATACCACATTTCAACTGACAAACCATATTGACAAGACACTAACCTTCTTGTAAAATAGAGTAAAAGGGCAAAAAAAATACATTTCTTTGTAGGCTATGCTTAGGGGCTGATTCTTATCTATATTCAAGTATTTTGGATGATTACTTCACATAGATGTTGGTCTTCACTTGAAGGCTCTTTGAAAATACGAAGCAACAATGTAAAATATTTTAAGTGAAAGCGAGGAAAATCTGAATTTCCAGTTCCTAGTCTTGTTCCATCAGACATGTATATAAATTTTTAGTTTTATGCCTATATATAAAGCTACTCAGATGTATGACTGTAGCATTAAGATAGAAAGTCCTTGTTCTCAGAATGCTTCATGAGTGTCCTCTTAAATCAACTGGGGTCTACAATGCTCCCAACTTTTATTTAAAGGATGGAAGTTTTACTCTCAATTTAATCCCATTATTAGTTGTACTGAAGTCAGGCATGACCATGAGAGGTGGGAAAGTTCGTTTCTACATTTTCTTTAAGATCTCCAATATTCTCATGTTCCTGTATTGGTTTCATGCTAGTAAACTTTTTCATAAATGTGACAGTGTAGCTACCTCTAAGCCTTTTCAGTTTTGCTGTATCTTCCCTTGGTTCAGTGTAAAGTCAGTGCACACAGTGTCCAGTCAAGTGTGACTCAGAGCAGATGCCTGACAAAGGTGCCTCAGGTTAGGCTGAGTAAACAAAGCCCTTAATTACAAATCTATTTCCTCCCTAGACCTTGCCTTGTTAGCAGATATCACCCTCAGAAGTTCTCTCACAGTGACAGAACCTCAAGGTGAGTTTCCTAAATAATATAAGCAGAAGCCCATCTAACTGCAATCATATATCTCAGCTGAGACTGTGGCCTTTCATCTTTATTTTCGTGCTCTCTTTCTTTTTCCCTTAGAAACAATAAATGAACTTGGAGAAATCTCTGCCTTGCTTAGCAAGTGTAGTTTAAGTAGCAAGTCATTAAGACTACTCAAGGTGTAAATCAAAGTCTGAATGACCACATTTAAAACAATGGCCAAAGATCTTAAAAACCTTCCACAGTCCTGAAAACGGTTTCTGCATGTATTTATATGCCAGGAAACAAATAGATTAGAGTAGAACAGAGTATACTGAAGTTTAAAAAAAAACAATGGACAGAGTCAAATGCTCCATCAGTGACAACTCTGATGCTTCTGATCAAGCCTCTAAGTGAATCTTTTGATCTCTTATTTTGTACTGTGCCTTAATTTAACATCTTCCCTAGAGCTTTGCTTGTTTCAGTGTTTTTGGCTTACTCTTTCAAAATTCCTTAGGATCAATGATACCATTAGTTCTGTTTTTGTTTTCCTTTTCTTATTTTATTGTGCTTTCTTCCCAGTATTTGTCTTCTTGTATTACTTGCCATTTCCAGCATTTGCCTTGCTTTACTATCTGTCACTTGTTAGGCAGCTCGTATTTCCAGTACTTGTCATTTCCCTTTGCATTTAATTTAAATATTTGTGACATGCCTTTTCTTCTTCCCATGACTCATAACTCATTTGCTCCCAGTGCTTCTGCAAATGGCTACAGGATAGATTCATGGATAATGTGGAAGGTTGCAAAGTCCAGAGAGATGGCCCACTATTCTTATTAGCATACATCTTCTTGATTTTAACTGAAAGGCAGAGGGGAACAGAGTAATTTAATGCATTAGACAATGCAGCTTTCTGACTTTGACTAGCATTAAATTATTGTCATTGGACAATATTTCTTGATACATTTCTCAGTCATTTCAGAGAGACCTAGTAAGTATTTTATATCTGAATATATTCAGTACTGATATTCAGAATACTCTTATGCTGTTATTCTGCATTATTAAGAAAAGGACACATTTTAAAGTACTTTCTCCATTGTGCATATTGCCAAATAGAGTGCAATTAGTGTATCAAAGATTTTCTGTTTGCTTGAGAAAGAAAATAAGGGGGATCCTTATGTATAAATAACTTTTAGTGTATTACTATACATTGTGTTGCTTCAAAGGCATGTTTCATGATGCTTCATAAGTGTAATATATCTGATATGCTGCTTCTTATAAATTTATGGTTAAATCCAATAAGAACAAAACATGGAAAGAGAGAATTTACAATGAAAAATATCTATTTGAGTCTCTTATAAAAATCCTTAGCTCCTATGTAGTATTTTCTTAAGCATCCAGTATCTGTTTGAAAGGTAGAGGCAAAACAAGGACTATGTTAGCGGAGAGCAGGAAGATGTAGACATCCCCAATGCTGTCAAGGATCCAATCTTCTGGAGGGGACGCGCAGTAATTAGTTGTGCACCATGCAAAGAAAACAGGAGATGGGGTTTGGGTGATCTGTGCAGGATTTCAGTTTCTTAGCTTACCACTGTGCTAGTTTCACTGTATTTGTCCTTCATTTCAATGCCTTGGGGAGGGAGATCTCTCACAGCCCTAGGCATTAGCCTACTGCTACTTCTGCCAGCAGTGCTGCTTGCATAGATCCTTCTGCATTCTTGAATTTTTCCCTCCAGTGCAATCTTTTCCTTTCTTTTCGTTCACTCTGGAATAGAAAATGAGCAACAATCTGCTCCCTGTGTGTCAAGTGATCTAGCTTCTTTGCCTTTTAAAACACTGTTGACCTTGTGCTCTCTCCATTTACTCTTACACCAAGAAACACGAGCAAGCCTGCAGTCTTTGGGAGGATACAGGCCTGAACTCTGGAACATCTGCTTTCCTTCTGCTCTCCTACTCGGAAATAAAGCGTCAAGCTGCTAGGCCGCATACCTAGTGTCATTTTGACATGTTCATTCTTCCTTCATATTCAGAAAATTTTCTGTGTACCAGCAGATGTCACTGCAGTCAAAAGAAAGTTCCTAGGGGATTTTCACTATAAATAAAACTGCTTTCCTAACAAAATACAAATGATAAACCATTGTTATTTCTAGTACTAGTCCCAAATTTTTTTATTTGGCAGATCAAATCCTTGAGAGGGTGAAATATGCCTCAGGAAGTAATTCAAGATTTATTAACTTATTCTGAAAGTCAAGTGGTTAGAAATTTCTCAGTAAAATGTGTTTTCATTGGAAAAAAAAATTGATTCATTGAAATAGCTTGTCAAAGTGTGATGCTCTAATGAAAAAGTTGTTGTAAAAAAACCCCACCCTAATTTCTCCAGTGTACAGTAGAGTCTGTTCAACATTAGGAAAGGAGATCCAAGGCCAAAATACTTCAAACTCCTTTGATTAGGGATACACTTTAAATACAGAGGACTGGACAATCTGGGTAATTCTCCCTTGCTTTATAGACAGTACTTGAACCTACCTCGTGGAACAGGAGAAAAGGAGAAACCTCGGCATAGATGAAGTGAAAGAGCATCTTTCCCTTCAATTCTGTCTGGGATACCTTTGGAAGGAAGAAGAATTTATGGAAAAGGTTAATGTCATAGTTAAAGCTGAGGACTATATATGTAGGTTCTCTTTGCAGTTCTACCAATAACTTTTATTTGATATAAAGAACTTATTACCTGCATGCTACATTTTTCTCATCTTCAAAATGAGGATAATACCTACCTCAAGGAATCCACAAAGATGAATTTATTAACATTTAAAGGAATATGAGATCTCAAAGGATCATGTGAGTGCAAAACATTACTGATTCTCCCACTCCTGTGTTACAGAAAGTTGTGTTAAGCAAGAACTCAGTGAAAAAATCTTTTCCATTTCCCCTTGTGATTATTTGTGCAGATTTGATGTTTTGGGGTGTATGTGTGGATATCATACTTTGAAACAACATTAGGACATTTCAAAGTTGCTAGTAAAAAAAAGGCAGACCCGTCTATCGTATATTATGTAATATCTCGAGATATTATGCTCGAGATATTTCTGGCACGCTAGAAATCTAGATCTCTGTTAAAGGCTCTGTCCTGTCTGAACATGCCAAAGGATTTGAACTTCTCTCTTTTATTCTGTCTACATTTCACTCAATGCGTTTACAGGCTATTAACAATTATTAACAATGCGTTATTCTGTAGGCTATTGCTGAAACAAATATTTGAACCCTGGAATGGTAGATTTTAATCAGATGCCTGAAGCGTGTTATTGAGTAAATCTCTGTATTTCTCTCAATCGTTCCTATTGGAGATACTTCACTTCTCATGGATAACTAGATTATCTGTTTGGAGAGAGCATAAGGGAAGATGACTTAATAGTCCAGAGAGCAGAAAACCTGATGGGTATGAGGGGGTGTGAGGTTCAGATCCATGAACTGAAACAAGCAAAGCAAGAACGTCATGGTTGGATTCTTACTCCCACGTGCCTGCCTGAAACTCTTTTAAGGTCAGTGAACATCTGTCTTCCGTCTGAATTTGACCAGATAAGCCTCGTCCTTTAAAAGTAGCATGAGTGTTTCTCAGTAATACTTTTCTATTTGGAGACATCAACAGTTTCTGATAAAACAATTATTTAATCACAAAATTGTCTGCCAATTTTACTTCAAACAATCCTACTCTGCAATAAAAAAGCTCAATGGTAGGACATATAGGGAGTGACTTGCTGAACAAAAAGAACATTTGTTTAACTAAATCTCTCTGTTGCCCAACGTCATCTAGGTTAGAAGTTCCTCGTATGTGGGCTGAGGGTCATCATGGAATCATATTAAATATTAAAACTGAAGAATGCATTATTTTTGCCTTACAGTGTATTTTCATGAGCAGCAAGCACTTTCCTCCAGGGACCTGCTTTTCAGTTAGAGGATATAAACCATACCCGTTGCAGCAGAGAAATTGCAGAGTGAAAAGGGATATGTTCCATGGACAGAGATGTGGCTTTTGCTGGCAGTACTTTACTGTGTTACATGCCTCACGATGTCATGGTGTAAAAATATGAGCACAGAGGGAAGAAAAGCATTAGACAGACCAATATGAAGCATGGAGTAACTGTGAGTTTCACACAGGTGAATATCTGACTCTTTGTTAAATGTAAGTATTATTTATACTCACTATGAAATTAGACTGTTGCTGGACGTGGGCTAATAGAGGAAAAAGGGCAATACAAAATACAGATGGTCATGGCAAAAGTGAAAAAAGATGTTACTGCAGAGAGCAGTAGATGTAATAACTGATACTGTGCTTAAGGTCAGACTTTGCTGCAGCAGCTGCCAAGGTGTCGGTGTTGGAAGGTGTTGGAAAAGTGCTGGAACTACAGAAACTGTAGTTGGCTCTGTGCCATCTACTGTCTTCCCGGCAGAAGGAATCTTTGCTTCTGCCAATACAAAATAGGTCCTGCATTGGTTCTGAGACAAAACAGCACTACTGAATAACAATTAAATTCACTTAAAAATCCAACTCAAAGCAACTGAGTGAGCAGTTTACCTGGAGGCTGTTCCACAATTGCTTGAAGTCACCAGAAAGACTTTCACAGAGTTTTTGAATCAGGCCCTTAGCTGAAAGGAAGATAGAACTCTGTTTTATGGGCTTCCAGAAAACCACAGCCAAAGAAAAGTAAGAGCTATTGGTTTATAATACCTTAATAATGGTATCTTACTTTGCAATTGAAGGAGGCCGGGAATGTAGTCTTAAAGATGTGAATGCCCTGAAGATACAGCTCAGTAGACACAGTAGACATAAGGTAGACACATCTGCAGACTTTATTGTTCTAGTTTGGATCAGGGGCAAGTTTGTGAATTCCCTCGTTGTCCTCAGAGTTCACACTGTGAATTGGTCTTGGAGCATGCAGACGGGATTTCGTTTTTTATAGAACTAAACTGGTGGAAAAGCTGCAGGAACATACCTGTGCTCCAGCTGCTAATGGGTGTTGAATGAACGGGGTCAAACTAGATCTAGTTTTCAGCTAAACCTTTAAACTGAATATGGACATCACATCCTTGTCACCAAGTCTTCTACCTCCCAGATTCTCTCCTTTCGAAACACACTATCTGCTGAGGTTAGACATAGCTTAAATTACTTGAATTCAGTAATTTGTCTCCAGTCCAAGAAATCTGACCTGCACATCTATGCATGCGTGAACGTTTGTGAAAAATCAACCTTCATTACAACCTACTTTTCCCTTTTGTATTTGTTTATCTGGTCTTTATTTGTGGTGTGTGGAAGCAAACATTCCTTATCACCTCTTATTTTTCTCCGTGCTTATTTATGTTGCAGTAAATGTAAACCCTTTATAATTCTGTAGAATGAGCAGAGGCAGATGCCTCTGCAACGTAGAAGGTGGTGTTTTCTGTCACGTCATTTACATGCACTGCAGGAGTACATCCTGCCACTTCCCTCATTGTCTGGTGAGTACTGCTTTTGCCATTGTGAGATTCATTCATTAAGAACAATTTTAATGACTAACACCTACTAACTTCAGTGATTCATCATCAGTTGTCTTCCATAAGTCTGCTTTCCAGAAATCAGCCTTTTATTCCCTAGACTGATTCATGCAACCATCAGCTGGCAAAGCAGTAAGGCCAGGGACATAGGTCTGAAGAAAGCGGTACCCTGAAATAAAAATTAAAGTAGAGGACAACTGTAGCACTTGAGACAATAAGACTTGTGAGGAGATGATGATACCTGTGTAAGTAGCCTGCTACTCAGTGCTCTGCCAAATGCAATAAGAAATTTTCATTTTTATTTTTTTTTAGATCATGATTGATTTTGATTTTTTATTAATGGACAAAAGGAATTTGCCACATATGATGACTAACATGGCTGTAAAGATATTTCATTCCAAACAGTTAATTCAAGGGTACAAATTCTTTATGTTTCAAAGATTTTTTTTTTGCTTTGCATTTGATCCACCTTTTGGTTTACACTGTGTTGTCAGATCTTGAGTTACAGTTTGTTTTCTTTGCCCCACTTTCCAAATTCAAGCTATAAAACTCCAACTTGACCAAAATGTAGGGAAGTCAGTGCAAGTCTTTCTACTGATTTTAGTTGGTATAGGAAGAACACTATGAACCGTACTGTGGCCCTTCATTTACCTATGTTTCTAGTAGTTATCCTTCTGAATGGTGACACTGCAGCAGGATAGTAATAATCAGGTAAGCACTACTTTGGGGTTCTCAGGCTGAACCTCCTTGGGAAATGAAAGAGGAGAAAGAAGATTCAAGTTGTGGAAAAACCAGATGAACTAACTGATAGAGCAGGTCAGGAACAAAGGTCCTACCTATGATCCGACTCCCACTTTTCCAGATGGGGGAAAGGAAGAATACCTCCACAAATTCAAGTCTATTTGTATCTCCAGCCTGTGTTTGCTGAGCTCCCTTGTTTGTTTCTGTGTTCTTGAAGGGATGAGAACTCTTCTGTTTATCCTCTTTTCACCAGAACATGGTGCAAAGCAGCACCTGATAGCAGTGCTTTGGTGGATTGAATGCACAATAAAGCCAATTACATTCATTCTGGAAATAGATACAGTTTTCTGGACCTTTTACATTCTCAGGAGATAAAAAGTTCGTTTTTTTGGAGAGGATATACAATAATGAAAGCTCTAGTTAGAGTTGGAAACAATGCTAAAGATAAGCTCTTTAATCAGATCTTTTAAAACTGATGTAGCTATCATGAAGAAAATATCAGAAGGAGGTGTCACCAGTTGAAGAGGCACCAAAGCTTATAAATATGCAATGAATCCATAAAAAATGAGATGTTGGCTTTGTTAACGGGAATGTTACTAGTCCTTTGCTAAGACAAAGCTAAAAGGGCTTCTGAAATAAAGGAAAGTATATTGTCCTTCATTGTCCTTCCACCCATACCACTGTCTAGTTTGAATGTGACTTTAGAGGAGGTCACTTGCCTGAGATTGAATCCAGTGGCTCTTACACTTTTAAAAGAGTGTTTGGATATCAGATGCCTGCATGCTAAGCTGGGATTGCTTCAGCAAACCTGAGTTAAGTTCTGTACCTGCTGTTCTGCTCTTGGGAGCTGTGAGCAGGAACAGACGGTGACTCAATAGCCTTTTCAAGATACTATGAACAGTAACACTGGATGACATGAGAAAACAGCAATAAAATAATCCATACGCTGTATACGCTGTAATCTTCCTACACCCAAGTCAGCACTGTCCAGTTGTTAGCCAGACATAGCTGTCTTCTTCAGACTTCCTCTGCCCTGTTTCTCTGTATCAGGGGAAGTTGCAATAGTTTTATGACTAAACTTTAGTCCTGAGCTCAGTCATCAACACACCTGCTGACATGCTAAATTTGTGTCCAGATTTGGCATGTCACCAACCACAAAGCCCAGACATATGGATTGCGTCAGGGTCTCCATCTCAGCTCGCACTAGAAAGTAAGCAACTGAGGTCTGTTGGATCTTGGTGAGCGCTTCTAGCCCATTTCAGGGCAACGTGAAAGAGACCTTTTGACTACCCCTGAAGGTGGCTTAAAACACAGCAGAGCAGAGAGAAATATTGGTACCTGTGTGTACTTGTTTCAGCTCCAGCAGATCTCTATTCCCAGTGACAGGGCAATAAACTAAAATATGAGAAGTGATAGCTTGTGTAATTCCTGCTTCCTTTAATATATTCCTGCATTCTGTGATTGTAGCTGGCCTGTTGATTTTGGCCTGATTTACATGGAGTCAGCTACCAGGTCTCAGATGGGAGCTGTGACTAACGACGGAGGTACGGAACAAATAACTACAGCTCTCTGCACCAGAATCCCGATCTGATTCCTCACATCCAGGTGAGAAGGAGGGTGGATCAGCATCATGGTTTACATGCTGGCTCACTTTTCCTGGTAAACCCACGCCCATCCTAAACTGGGGCATTTCCCATAAGGATGCTTTGGCTCAGCATTGCATTCCTGTGACAACTTGGATTCAAATTCAGTCTCCTCCTGAAGCAGCTGCTGTCTCAGGAAGTAGCTGTGTCTTTCTTCCCTCAAAATCTCCTCTCCTGAGGGGACTTTTGAAACTGAGGACCAAGATCTTGAGACTCCAGTTTTCATTTTCCTGGGGAAAGGTAGCCAGGCATACATTTTCCCATTAATCTCCCAGATAGTGAGTATGTTGAAGGTTTTTTTACAGAAACGTTGTATCTCTAAATGTTTTCTTTCTTGCTTTTTATTTCTGCTTGGCCATTTATTCTTATCTCCTCATAATCACATAGGAGCCTCTAGTAAAACAACTGAATACTGAGATGGCACATATGATGCTCACAACTTAATATAGCATAGGTTACATTCTCTGTGCACACTGCTGTTTTATACTTACAGTTGTGTGGATACTTTCAAATAGGCAACTGTGGCAACACACCTTCCTGAGAATTTTTCAAGTATATCCAATATGTATGTGACTTTCATTAAAAAAGGAATGAACAATTTAAAAAAATCCTTCACATGGAGATGTTTCCTGAAAAGAGCCAGTCCACAGCGAAGACACTGAACATCTAAAATAAAATAACAATTATTTATTCTGACACATGGAAAAAGATGTCCAGGAGCTAGCTATCAGTGTAAAAATACATACTGCTACAATTCGCAGAAAATTCAGGGCAGCATAATGCAATCTCTCCAAGCATTCAGTATTGATTATTATGCTGATATGGACATAAAAATAGGAGCATATGGCTGGAAGAGACAGTCTGGGTCATGATCTGTAGACAGTCTGCTTCATCTAGGTCAGAACATCCAGAACTGTGGGCAACCGAGGAAAAATCTCTAGTTCAAAAAGCTGCAGAGACTCCACATGTACCTAATACCCTAGACTGCAAAGCATCTCCATCACCCTGTACTGAATTCACAGTCTTACACAGGCTAAGTGTCACAGCTGTGCCATGGGAAGCATGAATGAGAAACGGAGAACATCTCCAGTCTCTGTACTAGCATAGTGTATGCTAAACAAAACTCGCTCGAAGACTGACTACTTTCCTCTCTATACAAAATGGCAAGAGAAAAAAGGCCTTTTAAGTCCACCTTGGGACTCTTGATCAGTGTCTTTTTTGACCCTTAGCACCAGGCTGAATCAATATAATGCACTGTGAACCTCAAACGTATCTTGTAAACTTCCTCCGTGCAGCTATAGCGAACGTTTTCAGCTTCAAAGCTGAAAGCAAAACCTGCCTCGCCTAGGAACTAGGGCATTCACCTGGGGAAATCCTCCCTGGCCTCCAAATGTGACAAGTAAAAAGCCTTGAGAACACATTATAAATGCAATCCAAGCTCATAAAGATCCAGGTACTTAGGATATGTTTCTGCCTACATAAGACATGACATATCTGAAGTTTAATTGCCCGTGCTCACAGCTTGGCCACCTAATGCCATTTGAGATGCTGTAACTTAGCTGAAAAATCTGTACAGGCCTGGCAAAGACTGCTCAGATCTTGTAGGAGAACTTCTCTGGACTGGCAGCTGGAGGCCAGAGGCGGTGTCTGAGGACATGGTTGGAGGACATGGCAACTCTAGTTGCCTCTGTCTAGGGGACTGAAGTGAGCCACCGCCTTCCTAGCCCCAGACATTTCCTTACTCTGTTATACAGCTCTTTCCACACATGTACTGAAGTTCATCTTAAAACAAATTTAGCTTCACTTTCTCCCATAGCCTATGTGGATAGTCTTAAAATTTTGCTCCTCAGATATTAAGAATTTCCAGAACAGATTTATTGATGACCAATTTACAGTAATTTGATTTTATGTTAGTGCTTCTATTTAGCTTGAGCCATTCTTTCTCTCCTTGATATTAATCCAAAGACATATTTCTAGAGTCCTCATATCCTCTTCCATCTCTTGTTTTGTTTGGTTAAACAACCCAAGCTCTGCAAGGTCTCATTATAAGGCTTTCTCTTTACCTAATCAATGCTGTAGTTTGTTTCTGCTTCACTCCCAGTTCAATTTTATTTTTCCTGAGCATAGATGACCAGCCCAGTACATGAGACCTTTACCAATGCCTTGTTGCAATGGCACTTCTGCAATTCCCCATCTCATATTAGTGTCATGCTGTGGGCCTTTTAGCATAAATGATGACTCAATTCTGGAAATATTTTATAAATTTTAGTCACTTAAAAATGATAAATCTGATGGATAAAACGTTTAACTTGCAATTTTCATAGAGACAGGAAGGTCAATGCGGGATTTTTATGCAGGCAGGAAGTTTTACATGGACTGTTTCTTTTGTCTTTTGTTCACTTCCCCGTTTCCTCACATGCTGCCAAAGCAATTTTCCATCAGCACTTTGCCACTTCACTGTAAACAGCCTTTTAGTTCTTCAGGTTCTCTGTACATCAGTAATCGATGACACTTTTTACCACTTTCTTCTGTTAGTAAGAAAGGAAGATTTATTTTCATCATGTATGTTTTTTTCCTTATATACAGTCAACATAATTTGCTGGTACATGTCCCATGTAGGTAAATTGCCTAAAGGCACTAATGTCAAGGTCTAAGACCATTATCAAACTACCAGCGGACTCTAGAGAGAAAGAGTTGTCACAGTATGCCATAAACCTATGTGACTTTAAATGATGCATTCATATATTATATGTGATTTATGTTACAGCATGACAGAGACAGAAATCCCTCTTTGCAAAATGTGATCAAGATACGTTACTTATGAAAACACAATGTTTCACCAGGGACTTTCAGGAAATAAAGTTTGTCTTTATAAAACAGAGATGGCCATACTTAAAGGATATTATAACTGAAATTTTAAATTCAGTTAAGATGACTGGCTAGGACAGGAATATACACAAACTCTTTCCTATCACTAAATGCTTATGAAATCACAACCCATCATCTGAACTGCAAATGGCTCACTTCTTACACTATCCGCATAGACATTTAGGTCCTGGAATGTGAAATGGTTTTGCATTTCAAGTTTAATAAGCTACTTGCAGAGTGGATACAGCAAGAATAAGTTCAAGCTAGTATAAATTGGTGTCACCTATCTTTCGAAGCACACAAACATGAAGCAGGGGAAAATAGGGAAGAATGCTAAATAGGAAATGTAGGCTAACTGATTATCAGAGTGGCTTTGCTCCACCCCAGCACAAGAGTATTGCTGTCGTGCACAGAATATTGGTGAAAACTTTTACTCTTTTCTTCTGCTTTGCTTCTATAGATATCCAGGTTCCCTATTACTCCATTCAGTGCCTACAAACTCTATTAGTTTTACCTTTACTTCATTGGCAATGTTCTTATTCTGGACTCAGTTATCTTCTTTTCTTGACAAGCTCTGCAGTCTTCCATTATCTTCTGTCCCATGTTAACCTGTGTGAGACTGTACTGAGGTAAGAGCAGCTGAAAGGGCTTTGGATTCTGTGTTATCGTACCCCTCACTGCCACAACATAGGAATATACATGAAGGCTACTTTTCCTGCACAGGTAAAGACAAAACTCCAAAAGATGTAATATTTATGCTACTTGCACTAGAGTGATGTTTCTTTTAAACAGAAAGTGTGAATGTTTCTGTGGGAGTGAAGAATATGTTATTCAGCCCAAGAAATGAAATAGTAAAGCCAGTACTAACAAAACTGTTTCATGATGGTGACATAGCACATGAGCAACCCATGAATAATTTATTTTTGTGGACCTGGTAACTGAGATGTTAACAAAATGTCTCCAGTATTTCTGTCACTTAACAGTATTCTTAGACTGCTTTCAGTTATAGACTCCATCACCTACCATGGAAGTACAAGGGGCTGATGCATATCTTCCCCATTTCCTAATCTCTACTTCTGACATCCTTGTGGAGGTTGCTTCTTGAAAACCTTCTCTTCTGTATTTGGCTATTATACGACTTGTCTGTGGATGCATAACATTCACTTCCACCCCTGACCTCTGTGAATTTGGCTCCCGGCTGGAATCCTGGCAGCCGGCTGGCAGCCGGCTACCTGTCAGTGATTTAATGGAAGGATCCTGCCATCACCCGTTTCTAGTTCTATGAGCAGGAAAATGAGATGGAGGTTTCATATTTCAAAGAACAATAGAGCTCAGCGATGGTTTTTTAAATTGAAATTCAGGCTGCGGGAGTCATTAAATATAGTTCTGCTTCTCTTCTAGACTGTGAGATCAAACAGCACAGGCAATAGGAGGAATATTTGCTCACTTACGGTACATGTGCAATTTTTGCAGATTGGTTGGCTTCACTCTGCAACTTACTATAAAAAGGACATAAAAATATCATTCACATGTCTGGTTTTGTGCTGAAAAAATCCCATGCTAAAATGTTTTTTTCCTGAAACTGTTTCTGAACTTTCCCTTCATTGATATTCAGGCTCTAAAACTTGTTTTTCTGCAGTCTGTTGATAGCTGATTGGAGAAACTACATAGTTTGAAAATTATCTCAGTTTTGACTAAGTGAACAGTATTCGATTTGAAGGATCTGGTATGAAAAGCATTCATTTTCACCATAATCCGGCCTTGTAATGCTGAAAAAAAAAACCACCATAAAAGGTTATGGATAGTTTAGTAGCCTCCAAGACCATAATCCAGAAATTTTGACTCCATGCTCACTACAGAAGCAAGATTTTAATTAAATTCACCAGACTAAACTTGGGAACATTGTCTTTCACCTTAGGATTGAAATCATATTGCAAAAAACCCGACTCTGCTCATGATCTATAAAAAGGTAACAGTTTATATCTGGTTTATCACATCTCAGCTTCACAAAATCCAAACCCCCAAATATGGAATCAGCCAGCTTAATGCAGTAGGGTACACCTAAACTGAAATTCAAGTTGTTTTTTTTAGGATGCCTAACCAGAAATACATGTGCATGTGTAATCTTCAGTTAGAGTGTCTGGACAATGCTCATTTGTTGCAGCAAGTAATGTGGAGTATTGGGAAACAATTTCATTACTTAAGTAACAGGGTGTTTGTTAATGAAGGGTAATGTCTTGCATTTAAAGAATTCATTTCACAATTATACTATTTACATATATTTGGTAGCCAAAGTAAGACAGGGAGAATTGTTTACTAATATAAAATACCAAAAGAATTTCTATTATTTCCTGGGAGTTTTAAAGTAATAAATTAGGAACATCTCTGAATAATCATGATTTATAAATGCTCTCACCTTTATTTCTTCACTTTAAGACATTATTTATTATGTTTTCAATAAAAAGAAACCTCCAAACTAATGGAATGCTGAATGTTTCTCCGTAGATGACAGAAATAATCTGGGCATTAATGAGGAAATATTAAAAAATGCAAGATACGTACCACTTGCATAACATATATCAAAAGAATTTGCAAATTTTTGAGACTTGGGATTGTCAAATCTGAAGGACAACTTTGGGGTATACCAAAATGAAGGACTCATAGTAAATACGTATGGGATCCAGTAAGAAACATGCAGAATCATGTCAACATGGTACAGACCCTGAGAGGCTGCTTACTGCACTGCACAGAGCAAACCTCTGGATCATAAAACTTCATCAACATAGTGGTTTGGGGAGTCTCACCCAATCCATTGGAATGGGCCATTGCAAGGACCCTTGCGATGGAGACTCATGGCACCATTTAGTCTACGACTGACCATCCTTTCTGAGAGGTTTGATTCCCCATGTGAGTGCTACCCTATGCACTGACACCATGAATTTGTTTTCTAAGCAACGCTGAGTGTTTGTGCAACAGCTGGCATGGAGGAAAAGAGGATTTAAAATCTTAAGGTAAGTACTGCTAGCAAAGTTATTCTGCTCTTTAGGTGAATCTGGTATTTTGGTATTGCTAGTCCTTTGTACCTTTTCACGAAGAAATAGAACCATAGAATCACAGAATCACAGAATCATAGAATGGGTTGGGTTGGAAGGGACCTGCCATAAGCAGGGACATTTTCAACTAGGTCAGGTTGCTCAAAGCCTCATCCAACCTGGCCTTGAACACTTCCAGTGATGGGGCATCCACAACTTCTCTGGGCAACCTGTTCCAGTGTCTGACCACCCTCATCATAAATAATTTATTCCTTATATCCAATCTAAATCTACCCTCTTTCAGTTTAAAACCGTTGCCCCTTGTATTGTCACTACATGCCCTTGTAAAAAGTCTTTCTCCATCTTTCTTATAAGCCCCTTTTAAATATTGAAAGGCTGCAGTAAGGTCTCCCTGAAGCCTTCTTTTCTCCAGGCTAAACCTGGAGGCTGAAACACCCTCTAGAAACTTCAGAAAAGTCCTCCTACTATATTTCAGCAAAGAAATTATCGAAAAATCTGGCTTGCTGCAATGCAGAGAACCATGGGATGAACTTCCTAGAAATCACAGAGACATTTCAGGCTCGACATTAGAAAGAACTTCTTCACTGTTAGAGTTGTTAGGCATTGGAACAGGCTCCCCAGGGAGGTGGTGGAGTCATCGTCCCTGGAGGTGTTCAAAAAACGTTTAGATGTAGTACTTCAAGACATGGTTTAGTGGACATGGTGGCATCAGGTATGCGATTGGATTTGATGATCTTTGAGATCTCTTCCAACCATAATGATTCTATGATTCTATACATGACCACGGACAGCAGATCTGACTCACCTGAAGCTCAGATGCCTTCTCACAGCATGACTCATTCAAGATTAGGCTAGCTTTAGAGGAGCAATTCAAGCGAGGAGTTAAGCCTCTGCAATGGAAATGTACATGTAGAAAAACCCCTTCTAAAGAAAATTGCAATATCATTGCTGGAGAAGTCCAATGATTTCAAGAACTACCCATAAGAAAATCAGTGTTTCTACAGTGTCAGAGTTTTCTATTAAAAATGTAGAGCTTAATAAATCCTAAACCTAATTTCTGACATTAAGCCCTCACGTTCTTTTGACCTCAAGGTTCACTTTGCCCTGAACCTTTTCTATGGCTAAGTGGGCAGAGTTTTGCCACCTCTAGCGCTTTTAAAAATGGGCTTTTAAAAATGCTGAACAACTTGCTAGGGGGTAGCTAGTAGGTCTTATTGTTCTTTTGTAGGCCTTTGTGATTAATGCATAATAAAAGCTCTCTTTCTGAAATTGTGTATATGAGTAGCAGCTGGATAGAAGATGAGAGCTGCTACTGGAGCAACGCCATCCGTACAGTGTGAGAAAGTAGACTTGGCAAAGGGCTCGGGCTGTACCAAGTGGGTCCCACTGGCAGATGAAACTTTAGCAAGCTGTCTAAGTTATCTTATTATGCATCTGTTCTCCTCGTAGTTTATCAAGGCACTCAAGGCATTCGTTGGTCTGACAGAGCTGTGGGATTCAAGCTAAATCGCACCCCATGCCGGCACAGTATATGCTGAAATAATAGGAGTTCTTCTCCTATTATGAGATTATTATGAGATTTAAATTTATGCGTTATTAGAATTTGCTTTTCAGATAATGTTGCTGTTTTAATGGGTTCACTGAGTAGTTTTCATTTACTTTTCTAGTCTTAAAAGTAATTGTACATCATAAACAATAAGAATGGCATTGATAATGAAAGCTTTGCAGTACTTACTGTCCAAAAATTTTAACATTTTGAGAAGGTACCGCTTCTAATGAAATTTTTACAGTGTTTTTTTTTTCTTTTTTTCTTTTTAATGTCATTGCTACGTTTTAAAGCTTAATAGGTTTATTTTCTGAGTCAATAATCCACTTTTGCACTTTTTGTGAGGTCATGTACTAAGTAAACTTATTTGCATTAAAGATGGTGACATTTTAACAAAGATTGGCTGCAAGATTTGTTCAGTACTTTTGCCAAGCAGCAGTATGCACAGCTAGAAGACTTTTTAAAAATACCTTGTAAAATTTTTCTTTTGGTGCCATGGGCACCTCTCCAGCTGTTCTTCCCACTGTTCTCTTGCAGAGTGAAGCAACTCTATTGGTTTGTAGCGTAGTCTCACTTAGAGAAGTCAAGATAACCTTACAGGTATAGAATGATTGTTAGAGGTGAAGTTTGCATGCCTGGCCACTGCTACTCCTCCTACCAGCCTAATTCCTCATCACAGCAGTTATATCCCTCGACACCAGTTATAGAGCACTGGACTCTCCTCTGTCCATCCGAACAAATACCTTTGCTGTGATCCCTCAGACCTTGAAGCCCCTAGTGCTGATCCCTCCTAAGTGAGTGGTTCCAGTCATTCTAATGCCCCTCACCATATGGCCCAATGTGCAATCCCTTTTCAAAGCATCGACTCGTGCACATTGCATAGTATTTGAAATAACCAAGGGTCAATTCGCTCCTGGCTGCTCTGTATATTGTTTTGGCTGTGGCCAGGATCATTTCTGGCCTCACTGTTTCCTAGTAGTGAGTGGGATTCACCAATATGCACATCAGGGTGAGCTGCCAGAAGAATGTTAACTGGTGTTCAAGTGGTGCCAGGGAGCATGGAAATGAGCCAGGGGGTCAGCTGGCAAGGACTGGACCATTTGTGTATAAGTATAAAGACTTCCATGTGCAAGCCTGAAAAGAGAGCAGGAAGAAGTGAAGGAGACGTTCATCAAACCAAGAACAAGTGACCGTGTTCAGGCAAAATGGCATCAACAAAAGGGAGCAGCGCTCACTAGACTTAAGTTTTTTTGTCAGAAAGGTCAGGAAGCAGCTGCTGGCTGAAAAGGCATGAGTCACCTCCAGCACAACCCTGAGGCATGGCAGGGTATGCATGCAAAGTAGTCGAAGTGTGATGGGTAT
>NW_009602340.1:0-5289 GCF_000690535.1 Cariama cristata | reverse complement strand
TTGTTGAGAGGACCTCTTGCCCTAACATGACCTAAGTTAATATGACTTATTACTTATTTTCTGGAGGTTGTCAGGAAAATGGGTCAGTGGTTTGTGGGCATGATGAATTGTCCTCTTTGGCTGCAGATAGGATGTATATAGATAGAAAGAACTCTATTTGATGATATGAATTAGTCATGAAAATGTATGTTTTTGACAGGACATTGAAACCGTAAATACCATGAATTTGATACTTTAAAGATCAAATGTATAGAAAAGGAGAGTTCCGAGTTTTGTTAAACAGAAGACGAGGTGTTAATTGTGGATTTCTTAGAGAAGATTCATAAGTCAGTATACAACAGAGTTCAGTTATGGGTCTGTGAATCCTTCTTTGAACAGTGACAGGCTGATATTCATGAGATCTGTCCAAAACTAGCAAAGAAGCCAGACTAGATGGGAGGAACATTATTAGGCAAGTCACCTAAGACTAAGGCAAGTGTGCAATGCAAAGAAGCTGATGGTGGAAGATGAACTGCCTGGTTGGTGGACTAGTGCATGCATTTTGTTAGAAGGTACTATGTCTCTTGATTGCTTGTGTCACCAGAAGTTGTTTTCTGACTGCTGAGGAAATATCATGGCGGCTGACATCTGGGGTGTGAATGAGCGTGTTAAGATTTGTGAAGTCAGTTGCATTGAAAAGATCAAGGAGTAGCAACTGGAGACTTGAAATTTTATTGTGTAAAAAGGACAAAAAACTGTGTGGAATTTATATTCTGAACTCTGGCGGAAACTTAAGGAGAGGGCTCCGGATCTCACTGGATGAATAAAATCACAAAGCAAATCACAGGAGTAAGTAGACACCCTACCAGGAACAGGAAAAAGTCCTGCTCGGCAATGCAATTATGTTTAGGAGATCAAGAAGTATGGGGATAATGTGAGACACGCCAGAAGTCAGTCCGAGCCAGACTTTGTAAAGGAAATTAAACAAATAGCAAAAGGTTATTCAGCTGTATAAATAAAAAGAACACAGGAAAGCATAAGTGAGTCCACTATACAATAATGACAGAGCACAGATTAAAGATAATCTATCCATGTCCCCAAAAGTAAATGAACACAAAGTACAAACTGATGCCCTTGGAGCCTAATAAGAGGAATTTCTTCTGTATGCTGGAGTTCATTAGCTGGCATCGATAGAAGAGTCAAAACCATGACATTTTTGTCCACAATAGTCAATACAGGTGTTGCATGGACTCCAGTGAGGTGTGTATCAATCATTAGTAACTCTAATTTGTTACCAGCGCACGTGTAGAACTGAGTAATATTGATATGAAAAGCCATCATCAGCTCTACAGATAAATGGCTCAATTGCAATTGTGTGAAGAGAAGAGAAACAGTAGGATTGGGGGTATGAACTACATGTGTATTGTGCCTCTGATAAAATCATGCAAACTACAGCTATTTAGGCAGTGGATGAATAAATAACTACTACCAATGTACATAATATGTACATTCTGGACTTGGATCTCTACTTTCACCTCTGGTTGCCATTATCTGACAGTGTTGTCTTTGCATGGGAGATAGAGATGCAAGGTGAGACAAAGTGTTCTTATCTACTGAGTTTGCAATATTTTACAGGGGGTGACAGGAGTGACTTTTCCAATATCCAGAGTCAACTAGGTCTAAAGGATTATCTATTTCACTTAGGCAGTGCTTACTAATTCCCTCCTGCAGTTTTTCAATTGCATAAATACTGAACTGACACAGCCAGGTTTGCTCTCTTGTAGCATACTTTGTATAGCAATAGTTTTCAATGCTGAATCAAGTCCCTTTCACGTAGGTAGTTTGAACTGAGCATTGCTGAAACTGACACAGTTGTTCCTTTTTCTTGGACATAGAGAAGCAGCCATATTGTTATAGGGAAGAAAGGTAAAGAATGCTTTGAAGATGTTTTTTGTGCCTCTTCATGAAAATGATTTACTACCTTCAATACATAAGCTCCTACACCCTTAAATCAATATACAGGTCCCAACGTACTGGACTGTTTTCTCATGCATAAGGGCCTGTGTCTCAAAACCCAATCTAAAAACTGTTGAAGTGAATTAGAAAATTTATTCCATTTACACCAGCTGATTTTCTGGTCTTACAAGAGCTTGGAATAGATCAGGCATGTAAAGTGTGGGGGAGATAAATTATATTTTCCAGTTCTCAGATGGAGTTATTGGGATATAAAGAGATTAAATAACTGCCTGAGGCTGCACTAGTAGGTTTATTCCGCTGAGAAGGGTTTGTGTCCACTCTAGGATCCTATGCCCATGAGCACATCCCCTCACTTAAATAAAACGGTGGTTTTTGTTCAAAATAGTTGACTCTTTGGTAGTATAGGCTAATCACAAATGACACACTAACATAAACACTGAAATATCACTTTAATGCCTGTAGTCTTCATTTAGCATCCAATGGTTCCAACAGGGGATTACAGGAAAGACAGAGACTCTCGTAATTCTTTGGAAAACAATCCCTAGAGTGTTTCAGGTTAATATTGTGCAAAGGTACTCCCTAAGTTGCCTCAGTGTGATGGAAATGAAGATGGTATAAATGAGGTTACAGCAGCTTGAATATTATTTCAAAGCCTGGGTAGCTCTCATTTGAGGAAGTCTAACTTGAAACGGTTAAACCGAATAACTCTGATAAGTCTTCAATACAGTATTATGCACCTGAGAATCTGAGAATTGAACTCAAATAGTCAGAAACTCAACTGCAGTATTTTATCCACAAGAAATATCCCTTTCTTTCCAGTAATAGAAAATTCTAGTCTTGGATAGGAAAGGGCTTACATGATAAGATGTCTAGCTTAGTGTTCCCAGTAAAGTTTATACACGTAACATTAACTAATTAATTAAATTATTTATCAAGATTTAACATCTTAATTGCATTTACATAAAATGTTGAGTCTTAAGAGATATTGATGTCCTAAGTAAAACAGAACAGAAAATAATATTAGAATGTAAGTTCAGTCCAAAGATGTCCTTTTTTGGGTATTTTTAAGGCAGTTTATGTTCATGTGAATTTATTTTGGTTGGTTGTTTTTTTTTTTTAAGTCAACTTGTTGCTCTGAATCTTGAAAGTTTCTGACAATGAAAACAAAATCAAAAGCTTTGGTAAAATTATGATTGTTCGGTAATGGCCATTATGGTATGGGCTGTTTGTCCTAAAATGTGATCTAGTATCATTTACAGCTGTGAATAATTTTATTTAGAAAAATAGCTATTGTTAACTTCAATGAAAAACTTGTTGATTTAAGAGAGTCAGACATACATTTACTTGATTAGTCCTATGTCAGTGCTTTTGAAGATAAATTTCCTTCCAGTGGTGTACAAACTAATTTATAAACTTTTTTTCTAGAACTAAATTTTTGGCTAGACTATATGAACCTAACGCTTAATTTTTTTACATTTATGAGGACCACTTTATACTGCTTTGTCATGCAGCTTGTTCCTACTTAGCTTAATGAGCTCTTTCTTTTTTAACTCCTGACTTCTTGACTCTACTGCTGTTTGTAAAACCTTTTCTGTAATTGTTATTTAGCAACCATTATTGAGTAACAATTTTTATTGCTTTTATATACCGGTGTATATCACTGGAAGAAATGTTTGATGGAATAAAATCCATTCTTATCTTAGGGCAGTGTAAACAGAGAGAACTTTCACAAGAATGTTTTTCGCTTTGAAAAAAATAGAGGATTAATAGCCTATCTGAAACCATAAAAAAACCCCAAAGATGATAAAATGCTCTTCTACTTATAGTCCTCCTTGGTTCTTTGATCTGCTAACTCTCTTGTGTTGTTTTTATTAAAAAGTCAAGACTAGTGCCGAGACAAATATTTGTAAGTCAAAAATAAGACTAGGGTTGGTTAAAAAATGTTGCTGCTGTTTCATTTGTAGATGGATGGGACTGCTGAAACCTACAGCAGTGCGTGGTAATGTCTGCATTTCATCTTGTGTTTTTAGTGCAGAGCCAGTGACAAAGGTAGGTTTGTCTCTGCTCTCTTTCACAGAAAACCCCGTTAGAGTTTGTGTTTTCAGACAGTGAGTCACCCCTGGCCACGTGAAACCACAACTTTCATTCTTTCTGTTGAACGTTGACCTGTCCACGTTGTGGCAGATGAACCACACTTACCTCATAGCTTGTATAACTTTCCGTCCATTTTCGTCATACTTCAGCAAACACTGCACCTGTGCTTCTGTGTTGTACTTTCTAGTCCAACATACGCTGAGTGTAACAGAACCACAACAGGGACGTAAACTGTGAAAAGTTTGCAGGGAGTGGTAACGTCAAATTTTCCATTGCTTAGCAATGAATGGGAAGAGGCTGAACACAAATAATGGTTTATAGTATAAAGCACCTTTTAGCAGCTGCTGCTCTGCCTTGAGTTTGCGGCCTGGCAGTGCTGATCAATTACCATTTTGTGTTGCTTGGTGCAACTAGCTGTACTTCAGACACTCTGCGTATTTACACTGAGAATGAAATATTTCAGCACCTGCGTGTTAGAAATACACAGACACATTCATCTTCATTTTGCGGTATGATTGCCTTTTGTGTTAAAAAATAAAACACCTATGGCTATGTTTCAAGGAGAGGAATTAGAAGTACCTTTCAAAAGTACAACCAACTCACATACTTATCTTGTTTTCATTATTTGCTGTCAATGTAGAGAGAAGCACTGCTTCAATCAAGTGATCCACCTGCCAGAGTATAATACTCTGTATAGTTAAAATTTCTCCTCTAAGTGATTGTCTCTAGGTACATTCTCAGGGTGAGGGCATACATGGTCAGTGGTGGGGAGGTCCACGTTCTACCCCAGCCATGGTACAGTGGCAACCCTCACCCCCTTCTGTCAGTCCCCTACGCATTCTTGTGTCGTCTCCTCTCAGTCAGTAGCTTGAATTTTACTTGTAACTTAGGGCACTGCTCAAACCTTTCTGTAGTGCAGTTTAGTTCTTTTTGTAGTTGTTTCTTCTATTTTTATTCTTTAGCATTTAAATTTACTTCCTTTTCTAGGACTCTCTCTTTTTACTCATACGGCTTCTACAGCTATGCCATCTGGCTTAATGTCATTTTTCACCTGAGGTATCAAACTTGGTTCAAGAAAAGTGCTTGGAGAAACTTCAAAACTTCATCTTTGGCAAGGCTCTGTGCTAGAAATTTAATTTTAAGTGCTTAGATTTTTACTTTGGCTCCATAGCCTTCAGAGAAGAACTCACTCCATTTGTGATTGGGACTTCTGTATTAGGTTTGCATGGCAAGGTTTTG
>NW_009602339.1:14384-43697 GCF_000690535.1 Cariama cristata | reverse complement strand
CACCTCCCCAGGCGATTGTGCCACTTGATGGAGAGCTAAAAATGATGTGAAAAGATTTTCCCCATCACTGTCTCCCCAAGGCAAGGGTGGCAGCATGGGGCGGTGGGTCGTGTTTCCCAGAGGTCTGGGCCTTTGGGTGCACTCAGATTTCAGCGCCCCAGTAGAAGCATTTCAAGACCCCTAAACCCCTAATGTTCCACGTGAAAAAATAAGGATAGGTTGCAGGTTCTTTTGCACTGCCCAGAATTGGTGCTAACTAATTTTTGGTCCTTCATCTGAAACTAAAGGGTTTATTAGCTTAATTTCTTGGGTTTTGACTAGTACCTTCATTGTCGCCTCTATGATTTTTAATGGATGCATACAGGAACAGGATAAAGCTGCTCAGAAAACACAGCAAATTAATAATCCCTAGCTGACTTCAAAGGTGCTGTTGTCAGTGGTGGAGTGGCCTGGTTATAAATGACTTAGGAACGATTCAGAAAAATAACAGCTTGGCTTGCCAGAAGAAGTATTGAGGTCTAAATGGTGTGGAGCGTGAAATACCATTTATTCTGTGAAAATGGAAGTGAAGCTCCTTATAAATATGCAGTGTTTTGTGAAGTTTACATTGCTGCTGCCTTCATATTCAATGCTCTGTGACTTCAGTTTTTAGTGGATTACTGTGCTATATAACAGTACTTTTTACCTTTAATTTTATATTAACAGACAACTGACAATCGGCGGAAAAAGGAATGAGGTAATAGTACAGTCACAGAGACATTTAGGGAACAGAAAGATGAGACACAGTTTGCAATAGTTCAGACATGTCTGAGCTTCTTTAATGGATCTTGACCTATAAGTAAAAGTTAATGCTTTCGTAAGTGTCAGCTGAAACTGACACTGAGACCATCAGGATTTGAATGGAAGAAATTACATTAATATGTCTGACAGTACTTTGACAGAATTATCTAGAAATTCAAATCCCTTAAATCAATGGGAGACAAAGTACCTTTACTCCTTGAAAGTTCACTGAGGCCCTGACAGCAAATGGTCATCTGTAAGTCCCGTAAAAATTTCCTATGTAGCTGAATCAATCAGGGTCACAATCAAGTTTAAGGAGAGAGAAAAGGATAAGGTAGCTGATAATTGTTAATATTAGTAGTATATGTAATATACCTTTCCTAGTTCACAGTTTTCTCAATTTCTGAGTCTTTAGTACCCTCCTCCATTGGTGTTTCATATGAGCTCTTGTAAACAAAACAGACATCACTCCACAGAGGACAGTCTTTCCAGTGTTGAACTGATAGTCAAAACTACTCTGCAGAATTAATTCCAGTTGGATATTAAAAAGTATTTCAATAAAACCCTCAATCTTATCCATTCATTCATGTCTGTGAAGGACAAAATCTGTATCAAAATAGTTCAACTAAACAGAAAATGTAATATTGTCTACATAATTAGATTTTAATTTATTTGTTTAAAGCATTGATTTTTATAAACTCAAGACTATAGGTCAAAAAGTTGAGAGGAGGAAAGAGGCTTTGAAAATGATAAAATTGTATTATGTTCTCTCTCTGCTACAACACCGTTAGCACTGTAATACTCTTTTCGTTGGAAGGCTGAGAAGGCGGACAGACATACTGTACAAGCAAAGACTGTGTATAGAGAAGTAAAAAAGAATGTCCCAAATAATTTTCGTGTTTCATCTTGTATTACATTTTTCACAGTAAGATGTATGTTTAGTGAACATGGATTCTTATATGCTTATGATAGTTTTTTACCTTTTCCACATGGAAAAGTTGTAAACCTGTTTGATCTCTTGACAATTATCACCTCTGTAAGTGACATATCCTTTCAGCCACCTGCAGAGACAGAAGACGTTATTCCTGAGTAATTTCTAAACTCCGGAAATCCTTGGTTGCAAAAATTACCCCAGGGTATGAGCAATTTTCATAAATTACAACAATCACCAGGCATTTTAGTTTGTCCTGGACACTAACCTATGCTGAGATGGTTTCGTAACTGGAAGAACATAAAATTGTTTTAAAGTTATGCTAAGTTGTTTCAGTTGCCCCTTGTCTGCAGCCCAAGTGGTAAAATGTTTGCCGAGAGGACAGTGACATGTTAAGGACTGCCCAAATGGCATGACAAAAACCATATGATTTTCAAATACTGTGAGTCTGGTATTTCAAGGAATGTTTAAGTTTTGCCAATAGCAACTGAAATCTGAAGGTGAAAATATGAAATTTTGTATGCAGTACTGAGAGACTTTTAGCTCAATTTCTATTTTCCAAAAGAAAATTTTCTCTTTTTTGCATCCAGTAACAGTTGCATCAGTGAGAAAAACACTATTATTGCTTATGTTGATAATACTTTTTAGGACTAGAAAAGCCTCTTCAGTGCTATGAAGAAGGAATTCAGAGAAGACTCAAATACATTTAGAACAAAAAGTACATTTTAAGTTACGGTATTGTAATTGCTTTAGAAATACAGATAACTTTATATTCTATTTATAGTTTGGTCTGAATCATCAGAACGTCTTTTTTGAATTGCAGACGCATAATTCACTAGTCTAGTGATTTAATTATTTTCTAAAATGAAACTGTATTTTGTAATTCAATATACAGATACCGATTAGGTTTAAACATAATAAAAATAAAAGACAGGGCATTTTATGTCTCAGCTGCAACTTTAAAAATATTTTACTAAATAAATGATAGGAAAGGTACAAATTTTAGAAACCATCTATCTTTTAGACTAGAATATTCTTCAGAAGAATGGCCTCAATTTTGTGCTAAAATAATACAACATGAAATTTCCATGGCATGAACAAAAAATAGTGGCAAGCTCTATTAGGTTGCTTGAAAGATAAGTTGCCTTCCTCGGGATGATCTCATCTGACCTTTTGCATTTTCTTATAGGTGATTGAGGCCAATTTTCATGGAAAAGGCTGAATTTCTCTTCCTGCCTGCCAGAGTCTGATGTAGGTACTGTTGATGCACTTGTCCCTGCTGGTAAGCGTGGGTGGGAATATCTCGTGGCTCATTCTGGCCCTCTCACAAGCCAGCAGCAGAGGCAGTCAGTCCACTCCCCTCATCTCAGCCTCTTCCCTTCTGTGTGAAGCAGCAGCTGTTCTGGGTCCTCCTTCCTCTCCTTTCCCCATGGTTGGCTGTAACCTGGAAATTGGCAAATTGCTGTTGTTCTTTGAGAGAATGAAAGGGGGAAAGCAACTGCTCGTGCAGAGGTGTGACCGTAGGCTGCTGCAGCATTTGGAGTTCAGGACGTGAGTGTGGCTGAGTCACAAAACTTGGATTTGACTCCTAATCCCAATGCTACCAAGGTTGGCCCATTCTGAATCTAGGACTTAACATTTTCTTCAGTGTCTTGACACTTGATTCTAATGCTGTGATGCCTAATGACAGAGCACTTTCCAGGGATCCCCATTCTCTCTTATTCCCATCAACCAAGGCGTCAAGTCTGATTTCTTCCAGATACATAGCAGGCAAAATGGCAAGCTGTGATCCTTCTCAACGATGAGGTTAGAGGTGAGAACTGCTGTGTTCATACACACCCCTGAAATTTGTTTGTGGGGAAATGCCCAGCTCTTCCATGCACCTCGGACACCCCCCGCCATGAGCATCTTGCAGACCTCTGGAAGTCTGGAAACGGGAGATGTGCATCATGTGAAGAAAAGAGGAGGAGAAGTCAAAGCCGTATGTGTAGGCAAAGCCTGAGAAAAAGCACCAGAGATTTTTTTAGCAGAAAGAAAAGGGACCTGTTGCCACTACCTCCTAAAATACCTGTGGGAAGGGGCTGTTCAGCAACTTGTGTGGAAGCTCAGATTCCTTAGGAGGCAGGTGAATGTGAAAGAAAGTACAGCAAAAGTACAGTTCTTTGAAATGTAGAAGACAGCAAAACAAAGAAAAATAGATTTGGCAAGTCTGTATCAAAGGCGGCTAATCAGGATAGGCAAAAAGAGACAGGAAATCTGACTCCAAAACTCTGTTGTGGAGAAAGGAGAAGTTTTGATAATTTTTAAATTCATCTTCAAGGAATGAAGGAAACTCCCAGCCAGGTACAAGCTATGTGGATGCCTGGAATTCAACAGTCTCCCTGACAATGGAGACAGGCACACACCATTGTAGGTTAGGTCTCCAAGAGTCATGAATTTACATCTGCCTTTCTTTGGAAGACAGGGAGTTTTTCTGTAATAAGTTACAAATGATTGCCACAGGTTGTTTAAATATGTAGTATTCGACCATATCTGTTTAACTTAATAGCAGGTGGTTGGGAAATAACCAGGAAAGGCAATAGATGAATAATTTCTTTATAAGGGCTAGGAGACAATATTTAACTTCATAATTATTCAGTACTTTCTTCCTTGATTCCAGACACATTGCACAGTTTGTTTGTGAAGGCTTAGAGCCAAAAGCTCAAAAGGGCAATGAAAAAGTTAAAAAAGACTTTGTGAACAGAGGACGAGAAATGTCACAGCCACATTGGAAGAGAGCAAACTGTCATTGAGCCTTGCTGAAAGGAGTGGAGGCATAGAAGCAGACCAATCTTTAAGTAGAACTCATTGGGGAATGTTACAGTTATGCAGACTTTCTCCTCAGAAATTAATAATTTTTTAAGGATGTATTTTAATAAAATTTAAATTGAGACAGATATCTTTGTTCCAAGGTTGAATTTCCAGAGAGAGAGAGAGAGACCCATTAGTACGGGTAATTTACACAGATTTGCTGCGTAGGTACTTTCCTTGTTTTTTTGAAGATGAATTCAAATCTCTGCTCTTCTACTTCCCCTGCATGAGGTGGGGAAACGTTTGGGTCCTACTTCTTGGAGATGTCTCCCTTTATATGAATAATTAAGTATTCACCAGAACAGCAGTACTAAACCCACCTGAAGGTTGTAACTTTCTGTTCATCTGAATGACTCTCAGTTTTCATGAAAAAGTCTTAAACTTCCATTTCTTCCCAACTTCTGTTGTGGTATAGAAATAATTTTGAATTTTTATTGTCATATCTGCTTTCATCTTTAAGAGTAAACAGCCATTTCATTTAAAAAAGATTGTCATAGGCAATTACACAGTTGCCTCTAACTCCAGGGTACCTTCAGGAGGTCCACTCCTAAATCCTGAAGAAAAGAGGTACAAAACTGAGAATCCAGCCAGACCTTTCTGGAGTGAAATAATTATTATTATCCTGCAGCCTAGGAGCAGGACAAGGAGTGGGAGAAACAAGGATTCCAGCTGAAGGGAGGTGGAAGTCCAAAACCTATTGCAGTAAAAGAACTGACAAGACTTAAAAAAACAGAAGGGAGCAGAGTTGTGGCTAGAACAGTAACTGCAATACTATACTGTTTTCTGGAAAAATACATTATAGTATATACCCTAAATTTAGGCACAGCATACACATATAAACATCTTTTTTTCATGTGTATAATATGATACAAGTAAAAGTATTTTTAAGTACAGAACTTCCTTGAGACTAGCGAAGGGGAAATATATAAAGTATCACTTACTGCCAAGAATAGTGCAGGTTTTGTCTTTCAAACTCACGTATTATGTTTTCCTGTTTATGCTGTGCATTGTGTTTGTATAGATAAATTTTACCCTGCACTGGAGCATTTCTCTGGATGTTACACTTTCACATGAATGTAACTGGTTTATTATCTCTTTGTCATCGAACAAAGCAAACAACGGTAAAACCAAGAGGTTTCTAAAGTGCCGTGTCAGACACAGATCCAATGTCCTCATTACTCAACATTTCCTGCTCCGTGACCTTTTCTCATCTCCTGACAAATGACAAATTTCAGCACTGAAAGGGCTAGTCTGATAACAAGGAAACAACACAAACTTTCCCTCCTCCTTTTATCCCTTAATCTCATTTTGCCATCTAGTTTTGAAACTTCTGGTGGCACAAAGCAGCAATATCCGCTATGGGGAAATGTACATATTTTCCAGCTTATTCAGCCATTTCTCCTCTCAAGTCCCTCTGCCTTGAGATCTTGGACTGGAGCAGTATTCCTCTCAGCCGTGTAGGCCTAGATTAGCTTCTCTTTAGGGCCAATTAAAGTTGCCTCTTAATCAAGCCGAGGAGTTGGTCTGTAATGGCAGCATTGCTGAGCGCTGTTTCCAAGGAGCGGAGTGTGTTGCCTCGTACTGAGCCCTACCCCTGGTTCTGCAATCGTCGCGTCCGCAGACAGGCTTCTCTAAGCGGTTGTTTGCTGCATTATGTGAATTTACACCACATTAATGAATTATACACTCTTGGTCTATTTTCAAGTGCGTTTAAATGTCACTGTGTAATACATTAACTCAATTCAAATATTTTAGATTTTTTTATAATCCTTTATTATTCCAGCACAGCAACATTGGAATGTTTAGTGTTCTGAGTGACTGACCGCTCACATCTAAATGGCTTTGTGCTTTCAGAAATAAATTTATGATTTGCTACACTCCCTTCCCAAACACTGACAGGATTTGATGTGTGTTCTGGTTGTGTTGTGAATTGTTTAGAAGGCACCATTTTGCATCTGTGAAGGTATTCACCTGAATCGCTGTAGATCACACAAATGTGCTATTGATCAAAGCCAAATATTACAAAGTAATTGCAAGTGTATTTCTGTTCTATAGCCTGCAGTAAGGAGAGCAGACTGCATATAAGTCCTATACCATTGTTTTTATAATGTATATTTTAGTTTGACTGGTGGCCTCCATGTGAGCTATTAAAGTGCCATAATTATTTTTCTGATCCTGAGCATTTCTATATCTCATAATTTCTTCTGAGGTGTTGAAAAAATTAAAGGGGAAAGGAAAAAGAAACAAACAGAGGGAAATATTTAAAAACAAACTGAGTGCTTTAACTGTTCAGTTCTTTTCACATTAGCAACCACAAAACCCCCAGCATTGCATGACATGGATCTGCAAGTTATTTAAGACTGTGGTAAACCTTGGAACTGAAGATTATGTGCCTAAATCCCTAATGGGGCAACAAAATAAGCAACTTTCTGATCAGGGATTCTGAATAACTTTGTTTCTAACTGGATAAGAATGTGAGAATATTCAGAGTAACATCTTGGATGAAAAACAAATAGCAGATGAAGTAATACCATTCTTGAAAGAGACTCTGACAACTCTTAGGAAAATTCCAGGTCCCATGATATTTGTGGAAATAAGTGATTTTGGATTCACACTGCTAGATTCTACCCTGTGAGTATGGAATATATTTCTGTACTTTTAAGAAGAGAGGAAGAATAGGAAATAGATGAGTGACATTTTATTTTATAACACCATGCACAGCTTTTAAAAGTCCATTTGATATAAAAAATAAATAAGCAACTCTGTTTAATAGGGCTGTTCTCAGCAATCTCAGCATCCCTGTAACATCACAACCAACTCAGATTTCTTTTCTGTGGTTTATAGTGTCTCTCTCTACAAAATAGCATCCTTGCAATGTTTTTTTTTTTTCTTAAAGTCTGTTATGCTGTTTGTAATGTACATTTGATATACACATTTAGTGACAAGGTGAGCATACAAAAAGAGCAAATATCCCAAGTATAAAATTCAACATAAATTTAAATGACTGGAAATTGACTCATTTAGTACTTTGTTATTTTTTTTTTTCCACTGACATGATCTTATAAGAAGCACTATGTGCCTTCTGATTGTTAACAAAAGTCTGAGGAGAATTATATGTATTCTGTATGATCCTCCAAGTACTCGTCTTGAATTTACTTACAATACAATGGTGACAAAATCCTCTGTTGTGCTATAATTTTGATAAATGGGAGACCTTATTAGAAGACCCCACTTCTTTTCTGGGCAGAACAGGTCTCTTGGGATGAGTGACTGATAGACCAGAGGGATGTCCTGCCATTCAGAGGGACCTTGGCAGGCTAGAGGGATGGGCCAACACAAATCTTGTGAAATTAAACAACGGGAAATGACAAGTGCTGCCCTTGGGGTGGAATAATGCTGTATGACTGATGTCCTGGAAAGCATCTTGGCAGAAAAGGACCTGGGACTGCTGGTGAATGCCAGGCTGACCATGCCATGTGCCCTTATGGCAAAGGAGGCCAACAGCACCCTGGTCTGCATTAGGCAGAGCATCAGCAGCAGCTGATGGAGGGAGGTGATCCTTCCCCTGGGCGGAGCGCTGGTGAGACATATCTGGAGTGCGAGGTCCAGCTTTGTTCTTCACAGCACAAGGCAGACATGGACGTACTGGAGAGTGTCCAGTGAAGGGCCGTGAAGATGACTGAGGGATTGGAGCATCTGTCGTACAGGGAGAGGCTGAGAAAGCTGGGACTGCTCAGCCTGGAGAAGGGAATGCTCAGGGAGATCTTATCCATGTGTATAAATATCTGATGTTTATCCTGTAGAAGACAAAGCCAGGTTGTTGCCAGAGGTGCCCAGTGACAGGACAAGAGGCAATGGCACAAATTGAAATACAGGAAATTCCATTTAAATACAATAAAAAGCTTTCCGTCCTTGGAGATATTCGAAACCTGACTGGACATGGCCTTGAACAACCTGCTCCGAGCAGAGATTTGGGCTAGATGATCTCCAGTGCCACCTTCCTGCCTCAGCTGCTTTGTGCTTCTATCTCCAGACCACCTCCATGTAAATGAGAGTTTTGCAGGGGTAAGGACAATAGCAGTGGGTCTGAAACTTAGGACTGGGCCAGATCTTGTATTTTGAAATAAATTGTACATGTTTTGAGTGAAAGAGAAGAGACAGGTATGAGGAACTTGGGTACATGTAGAACAGGTGTAGCTGCAGTATGAAGGTATAGGCCTGATTTATGGTACCAGGGTGCAGCAGGCGGCTGCCACCAAGTGAAGACCAGGGAGCAGGAGCTGTGAGTGGCAGGGTGGTTAGAAACCACCTCCAGATGCCTCCTGACCAGGGCAGAAACCACCGACGAGGCTTCCCTCTTCCTTGCCGCCCCATGGCTTTTGCTACCATCATCATCTCGGAGCCGACCCCTGCTCCCAGTGCAGGTGTTGCAAGGTGCTGGGGCACTCCAGACCCTGATGTCTAAATTATGCCCACGCTGGACTCACTGTCCAGTTTAAATCACCAACTGTTTCACAGCTATCCATGACTAACCTAACTGAATAGTCAAAAGAGAGCAAGGAAGGAGATTTTAATGTCGGAAAAAAATGGCTGTTAGTGTTGGGAGAGACAGCAAGCAGAGGATCCTCTGGTGAAGTGCTAACTCTTTGTGTTAGTGAGTAAGCATGTTAGTGAATGAGAGGCTTTCAGTTGACTGCACTCAAGCCTGGATGAAATCACGAGGTTTGAGCTTTTGTATCAGCATCAGTGATGTAATCATTTGCCTTTGGCTCTGAGGCTTATGAGCTAGTGACATGCAAGTGTTCATCTACAGTTTATTTTGAAATGTCTTAACTATTGTTTCTGGATATCCGAGATAATTGTACAATGACAGTGGAGGATATTGCTGTTTGGGTACTGCTAGCTTGCTTCTATGTAGCTAACAGCCATATGAGCAAATAATTGATTTATGGTCAGGAGCAGGAGCAAAAGTAGATTTAAACTTGCTTTAAGTTTGTAGTATCCAGCAACCCTGAGAAAGGTCATATTCTTTTTTTTGTAGCTCATAACCATGTTAAAGCTGGATTCAATGGTGAGAGCTACAAGCCATTCTGATAAGCATTGCACAGTTTGCATCTCCACAGCTGATAGAAGAGTGGTAAGAAATCAACTTAACAAAATCATAAGCTCTTAAAGAGAAGAAAAAGGGATACGGAAATAGGAAACTATGTCAGATGGGTAAAGATGAGTGTGAAAAAATGGTGTGAGTGTGAGGGATCTAATCAGAAATGTTATAGAACAGCAACAGAGAGAGCACAAACAACAAAACGGATAACCAGAAGTTGTTCTATAACCGTGTTAACGATTAGGGAGAGACCTGGGAATGGTCTTTCTACCACTTAATGAAGAGGAAGAGCAAGAGATGTGTGAAAAGTAGTTATCAATGTCTCACTGTCAAAAGAGCTTCTGGTGGATTTGTCTGTAGTCCTGGTCCACTCGGTGAATGATAAAATGGAAAATATGCTTATTACATTGTCAGATAATAAGTGGAGAAATTGCAAGTATGCTTCAGGACAGGATGAGAATGAACAATAATCTTGATAAACTGAAAAAATAGAGGGTGAGATTCTGTAGAAACAGATGAAAAGTAGTATACTTTGCCAGGAATAATAACCCACACAAATATGTTATGGTATATCAGTTCTTCAGAGGAGGATCTGGGGAGAGGTCGTGATAGGGTAGAACACAAGCCGCATGTGCGGCTAAACTGAAATTTGTATTGGGACTTATAAACCATAATAGATTGAAGGACATAAAAAGTCACTTTTCCATTCTACTCATCACTGTTAAGGCCTCTGCTGGAGTACCATATCCAGGTTCTCAAGAAAAAAAATGTAGGGCAATTGGAGGGAGTTTAAAGGAGATCAGTGAAAATGATTAGATGTCTAAGAAGCATGGCTTACTAGCAAAGACTGAAAGAGCTGGGATTGCTTAGTCTACAGTGGAGAAAATAGAAGGGAGAGGTGATAGCAATCATGAAATACATAGAGGCTTTTCTGAAGAAGAAGGCAATAGTCAATTTGCTGGGTGCTTGGTGGACAGAGAGAGGAGCAAAAGAGATTTATGTTAGGTATTGGGGAAGTCTTTCTCACGGTAAACTTGACAAAGCCGTGACATTCATTGCCTGGGTAGCCTGCAGTCTCTGTAACGGGTTCTTAAAAAGTAGACAGACACATGTCAGGGATGGCAGTATCATTGATCCTGAACTGAGGCAGGAGGATTCTGATTACTAGATGCTTTCTTGAAGTTGTACTGGGTTCTTGGATATAAGTTTCTACCAATAAACCTCAAAGCACTTTTTGCAAGAGGTACTATATTTAAATAGTATGTTTATGATTAAAGAATTTCATTTATTCCCAGTCTGCAGGAATTTTAAGAATATTTAAAACTTTAAAACCTACTAGGCTCCTGTACCCTGGCAAATGTGCGGTAACCCAACTCGCTACCAACAGGTCTATCAACAACCTGTGATTTCAGTTGCCATACAATAAGTTCTTAACCTATAGGGTTCTTTAAGCTAGGTATTTGGCTGCCAAGTGCTAGTACAAGTTTCTCACATAGATCAGGATCTGAAGTTACTGGGTGAGGAAATTTTAGTTCCACAAATATTCATCCTATCTATCTGTCATGAGGTGGTTTCATCCCTCCCTGCCTGCAGGTCTGGCTTTGCATGGGGCAGTCTGCAGTAAAAGGCAGCACCAAGGAACCAACATTGCACGGATCCTTTGAGCTTTGAGTTTAGCACCAAGCCATCACCTGTGCCTACTTTGCAAATAAAAAATTGGTTCTGAGATGCATGCCATGATCTTTTGGCAACAGAAGTACCAAAGAAACATTACTTTCTTGAAAAACAAGCAAACAATACCAAGAAAACAATGGCTCAAAATCTCATTTTGTGAAAACCAGGATTTCTACATACGCCACAAAGAGAAAACAGCACGTTACCTGAGATTTGCGTATAGTCTTTCTCAAATGTTTCCAGATCCTGCCTTTCTTCTGCTAAGAAAAAGAAAAGCTGATAGTTCACACTGGAATAATTCTCATTCAAATGTCTCCTTGTAACATTATTTTTTTTCTTATTTGCCAGAAACCAGTAGGATTTCACCTACTTACGACAACAGATACATTTCCATTGCTTGGGAGAGTTGAGAGAATCCTTAGTGGTTTATCTTTCCCTTTCCCTTTATGTGATGTCTAGAAGTCTCGTGGCTGTAAGGACGTCTCCATTTAAACCTTATTTGGTCTCTGTTTTCTTAAATGGAATGCTGACCTATATCAGATTGGCAAGACAAAATCCCTTAGAATGAAAGTGACAGGTATCCCTTATATGTCTGCTTACCTGTTAGCAGAGAGGGCTTATGAATTGATCGAAGACAACCTCGTCACTCTTTCTAATGCCATTGCATCTTGTAGCGAGGTGTTGAGAGAAGGACGGGGAAAAAACAGATATGTGGTAAAGCCATGTAGTATTCTGTCTTTAGCTATTGTTGTGTACAGTCCTGATGAATTAGGTAGCTAGTTAACTTTATGAACAGCTGCTATAGGCAGTGGGCTGTATTCTGTAGTAGCTGCTTTCTGTTTGTTGGCTCTGAGCTTCCCTGAACAGCTTCCTGCCAAGAAATGGACTTGGTGGACCTCGAGCATTTCCACCGGCAGCCTTCAAAGGGAACAGCTGCATTTTCCCAGCCCTTTGCTGTTACATACCATTCCCTACATGCAACTTTGGTGGTTTACTGTAGCACTTTCCTCATCTGTTGCAGTGCCAAGTGAAATAAGTTCGTATAAACATTCAGTGGCAGTTTCGTGCAAACACGTTTTATTTTGCTTTCCAGCCCTCTAGCAGTATGTACATTGTCAGCTGCTATGTTTTAGCTGTGAGGTGGCCCTTTCAAACTCAGGGGTAGTAAAGTATCAGACTTTTTTTTAACAAAAAGGGAAGTATTATCATGCTCTTCAAATGTGTTAGTAATAGTATTTTATCCAAAGTATTTGATAACGAACATTTGTTGTTTCCCCAAGGAAAAATGTCACAAAATTTCTACTGTTATACAATCAGTTGCTGTATCTAGACTTAATAGCTAAGGAGACAGGAGGAAGGATTTTAAGAGGAAAACAGTTTAAACTAGTGTGCTGGGCAAACCAGGGAGATCAAAACTGTATTTTTCTTCCTGACACTTGTGTTTTTACCAAATTCACTATATCAAAATGAAGATCATATTTTTATCCTACAGTGTAATTTTTGCAAACACAACACTCTGAATATGCCTTTGAAATCAGATTTAAAAAGGTGAATGAGCAATAAAATATATAGCAGCTTTCATTTTTAGAATTTGTTTAAAAAGTCTGAATCAGGCCAAGTAAGCAGACATTCGAATGCTTCCATAGTTGCACTTTTATTACCTTATGCCCAACTTGTCAGCAATAATGCAACATAGGGGAACAAATTCAGATTTGGCTGGAAAATAAACGTTTTTGTATTGCTGTCTGAAGTGGTGTATTTTGGATCCCCATTAAGCACCCTGATATTGTAAAAATAAAATCCATTTCCTGCTTTCATATTCAATTTTCATGTTAAAAATATTTCATATTACTGTTGTGTTGTATTGCTTTCCAGCATATGCTGATTATTTTTTTTATATTTCAGTGGAGAGCTTTACATTAAAATCACTAAATTCTGATCTGGAAATAGCAAAACATCATCTGCAAATCTTTGAAAAGAATAATACATTGAAGGAAAACTGTTCATATAAACTGCAAATGACATGTTTCTCCTGTCAAATGTTATAACACTTTTTAGTAACTTTGCTGTCTTCACCTTCTTTGTCTTCACTTTCATCTGATGGATGAACGGTTGGACTCGATTATCTTTGAGGTCTCTTCCAACCATAACGATTCTATGATTCTATGATTATTAAAGAAAAGATTTAAAATATGCAAATAGGAAGTAATTTATTTGGCAGTTGAATACTGATTCAAAGTCAAGGAATTTGTTCTTAGGTTTGATTCTTTACAAATATGAGAAATTCATGAGAACATTTGTATTAGAAGTTTAAGATAATATAAAACAACTTTGATTTCTTCTGGGAACTCTCTATAAATGTATACCATAGTTGCACTTGGCTAATGATTTCAGTCCAAGTCATGCAAATCATTAGTTCTGAAAACTATCAGGTTAAAATTTGTATTATTCAAGAAAAAAATGTATTTGTTACAAATGGCTTCTGAAGTTATTGGAATAGAAGATGTTAACAATATTTTCTTCCATTATTTATCCTTATGTTCACTTTGTGCCACGCAATGAATATAAACAAAATTATCTGTTTCTCCACTTGTCTTTAGGCTTTACCCCCCCCCCCCCAAAAAAAAAAAAAGAAAGAAAAAAGACAGAAAGTTGTTGGTTTTAATTGAATTTATATATGCATCACAGAAAAAGGTTCATCTTTTCTACTGGTCCCAGGGTGTGCAAATGTTTGTTCTTAAAATGTTTAAAACTCAGATTTTGGCTCACAGTTGATCTCACAGTGTTCTTTTAAATCTCTAGATCAAGAACACTTTGGAAAACACATATCTGATAATAACAGAAGACCAGTGCTTTCAAACTGTAAGACTTAAAGGTTCAGTTCCACAGACAGCTAAGCTGATCTAATTACTTGCTATGACTGAAAGGAGGAGAGCTTCCTTCCCTTTTTGTATTCCAGTTCCCCCTTTCTCCAGATCTCCTCTCTCCTTTTTTCTTACCTCAGTCTCCCTTCTCCATCTCCCCTCCTCCAGCCCTTCCCCAGTCCTGACCATTGGGTCCATTATGCCCACTCCACTACCTTATTCCAGCTCTGATGCTCCTCAGGACCTCACCCATAGTGGCAGCAGTGAATTTCTAGTGACCTACCTTGTGGAAATTAACTCTGAGGTGCATTGGCATTGATAGACTTATGAGACATAGAAGTGACAAAGATTTTGGGAGTATTGTGTCACCAATAGTCACCCGCAAAAATTACTTTAACCTAGAGGTTAGCTGCCCTACTGACAGAAAGCCCTTGAGTTCTTCAAACATAGAATTGTGGTTTTCTGCACTTCATAGCATAGAGAAAATCTGCCTGCATCCCTGTTTTGTCACTTAGAGTTACAGTGTGGCAATTTCAAAGAAATAAATCATGCTAATCTATGTCCAGCACTGACTAATGAAATTCTTTTCAGCATGAGCATTTTTACACTCCATCAGCCTTTGTGGATGACTTCCTGTAAAACAAAGATGGTATATTCAGTACAAAATTCAATAAACGGGGAAGAACAGTTACACGGTTTTGTTCTCTCTATTATAATGTGCCTGGCAACTAAGAACAGGACAAATTTGATTGCAACGAGAAACTCCTAACGAGTTTGCCAAGATGCTATCCCCAGCATGTCTCCCTAATGAGGCTGAGAGACTGTGATTGGGGGTGGTATTATATTTATTCTACACACATAGAAACATTAACAACCCTTTGGAAAGATGAAGTTCCTTCCTAGCAGTATTAATGGATGCAAAATGAGGATTTTATTCACAAAGAAAACAAATTAAGAAACAAACACAGGAACATTTGGTTCAAATCAAACCCAGCAGTTTTCCATCCAAGAGGATTTTTTGCATATTTTTATTCTTCTGTCATTTAAAAACTAGATCAATTTATGTTTTCTTTTAAACTGATGCCCTGAGCAGCCACCTTACTCAACCCAACAAAATTCCACAGTAAGTTTTTTAGAAATGATAAATACTCTCCACGTTAATGGAAAAGGGTCACCCCTTCCCTTTGCCTGAAGGAGCCTCAACATGCCAAAATACCTGATAATCTGCCACACCATCAACTAGTTTCTGTTAATACAATTTAGAAGTTAATGTATTAAGTTTTAAAATATCATAAGGGGTTTGTTTGCCTCATGGTTAGCAAGCATTTAGACATTTAGATTTTTAGGCTTCTACAACAATTAGAATCAGGCTTCTCATCTTTTTCTTAATTGGAAGCCATACTTCTCAGAAAATGAATTAAATCCGTGAGAGTCTAAGGGAACAACAAATATTATAAGATTCTTAATAAAATCACAATAATTTTTAATAATTACAGAAAGCAATAAGAAAGTCATTTTTTCACAATCACTGGCTCCCTTGTCCATGACTATGGTAGTATCTGAAACCTCTCAATGTCACAAGGTGTTTTTCAGGCCACTGGAAGGTGCTGACAGGGAGCAGGCACAGGCAGCCAGGAGCTGAGGGCAGGGACGTGGCCAAGCCAGGCAGGGCTGCAGGGAGCTGGAGACCAGCGAGCTTGTGGCATGGCTGGGGCAGGGACTGACGGCTCCGGGCTGGGCTGAAATGGGGCTCCTGAGCCCATGGGCAGGCTTGGGGGAGGCCCTGGGGGTGCTGGGCAGGGTCAGTAAGGCTTGTTAATGCACTCAAGGCCTTTACAGGTATGTATGGGCTTTCCTTTGAGGGTCTGTAGACATCTTTTCACAGTTAGCTGGTTTGAATGCAGTTCAAGCACCAGGTTGACATGGGAGAAAACTACTTTTTTTCCTACCTGTTTTGAGATAGAGTTGGAGGAAATCACTGGCATGGGAAAACGTCTACAGCTTGTATTGTATCTGTTCTACAGATAAAGTATAAGTTCATTTTTTTCTGCATTACATTAAATACAAAATACATCGTGGAGGCTAAGCAAAATCTCTGAAGTCACAAAATTGCTATGAGTGAATGTTTCTGTCATAATGTGAGCACATTATGTGTCTTTTCTACTGTACAATAGGGATGAAATAACAATCGGTGATGTATTGAGGATTTGGTTTTTCAAGAATGTAATGGATCAGCAGTAACAGAAGCTGGGAAAGGGATTTTCCTGAGGTAGCGGAGCTCCAGGAGCTGAGGTAATGCAGCACCCAATTCCAATGTAGGTGTAACTGAACAAAGATTGAAAAGAACACCATTCAGAAGAAGAAGCCTTCTTTAATGGATTTATAACCTTAAACGTTGTGACTGATCACATATGGTAGTCATTAGAAGGTGAATGTGCTCAGCAGTGGGAGCTACATTACCTGCACAAGAACAGTTAGAGGAACACTACTGAGGTCACTGTCAAGGTCCCAGAAGTCAGGAATGGCAGGACTGACCTGGCCTGTGTAATCTCAGTTGATGGCCTCTCTTGTGCTTGTATTGTAAGATGGTCTTTAGTTATATCACCGTCCCATTCAATTTGCAGAATAAGCAAGGCTTATCTGAAGTGAGATTCATCTTGCTTTTCCCTAGCTAGTTACAAGTTAGGCATCTAGTCTAACCTAGATTTGTAGGTTATCTTTCCAGTTGCTGGAGGAAAGTAGTTATATACAGAGGATAATATGTGTCTCCTCTGAAGATGGATATCTAGGATTTTCAGAAAGGAAAAATTCTCAGTAGTATCTTCATAGAGTGAACTTTGATTTTTTTTGTAGACTAGAAATCTAAGGTTTAAATCACTAAAGTTAGATGAGGGCAGTTCCCTCCTGAGTGCAGAGGAGAGTTGTCTTCTCTATGTTCTAGTCCATGGCTACACACCAAAGCAAGGGGAGCAGAAGATACAAAGCCTTTCTGAAATACAGTCTCCCACAGATGCCACTCATGCGGTTCAGTCAGTCTGAGGAGCTGCAAGAGGTCTGGCAATTGAGCAACATTAGACTCTTCATGGATTGTAGTTAGTTTTCTAATGAGGCTTTACCAGTATGTGCAATCTGAGATTTTTTTTTTTTTTTCCCTCACTGAACAGTTGGGCAGATTTTCACTAGGTTGCAAAAGACTCTTCCCTGGCAAAAATTAACCCCCAAATAAAGGTCAAGCTCCTGCACTAAAACTTGGAGAGAACAGAATGTTCAATGAAAAGCCTGACAGGACTGGTTTTAACACAGGCAAAACAATGTGACTCCCTAGCTTTATTCTCAGATATGTCTGAGTCATTGGGCCTGAATTTTTCCAAAGAAATAGCATTGTACAAACACCAGATATGGGAGAATTTCCTTGTAAGCTATTGAAGTTTGCATAATCTTAAGACCTCAAAACCAAGGTGTTTTAATAGCATATATGGCCCCCATCTGTAGTAGAGTTTATTCCAGCTGCTTGTATTGCAATGAATCCCTAAATATGCAAAGCATTACCCAGCTGTCTGGCAGACACCCTGATTTGCATTATGTCCTGAACATTCAAAGTATATTGAGAAAGCTTCAGGGAGCATCCTCTTCTCCAGAGATTTAAACAACCCTACAGTCTTTTGCAGGCAGATATGAATTCACTCTTACCACATTCTAAGCCAACTGGGAGCTGTGTTGGTGTTTTAGCACATAGTTGGGCCCAAGCTGATATACTCTCACAGGGTTTATTAGCTTTGCCCCTTGACAACAGCTTTACATGGCTTCTAGCTTGGAGATGGCTTGTCTCCAGTCTCTCTAGACCTTGTCTGCCTGCAGAATCTGTGTAGAGGTGCCCACGGGAAAGAAGTTTAAGAAGTGCTGCCTATCTTGTACACAGGGGAAGCTGCTGAGACAGTGCTTATAATGTGAACAGTAAACTTGCTCGCAGCTGTGAGATTTCTCTTTGGCAGCTTAGAGGGAACTGGCTGCAATCATAAATGCGCACTGTGCAAATGGTACTGTATTAACTCATTATAATGGTTTCTATTTTGTTACTACCCAGCACCGTTCTGCACGCTACACAGAAACTTGATTATCAGGAAGAGTGAAAACCTGTCATGGGACAGCTATGTCCCGTTAAATCGGACAAACTAAATAACTTACAATGGCTTTCAGAGCATGTATTATTTATTATCAGTCATACAGTCTCCCTCAGCTGTTTTTCAGATTTGACCTGCACTGTGGAGTTTTGCCAGCAGAGTTATTTCAGCTGCAAGTGTGAAAATAATCATACTCCCTTGCTGATAGAGCTGTGCTGCAGGAGAGAGCTTTTGTTGGCTTGATTAACGTTGCAGGGGAAAAAAACAGAACCAAGTTGACAGAAAGCCCCTCTTCAGCGAATGCACACTGCATCTTCACTAGGCTGCTGTGCCAGAATAGCTGTGCTGAAACCGGGGTGTCAACAGAGACTCTGCAGGAGAGATGAGCTCTCAGAGGTAAACAATCTTTAAAAAGCAGCCAAAATGGAACCTGCATGTAAAAGGAGGAATAATAATTTTGCTTGTTATGCTTCACAGAGAGGGTTGCACATTCTGTGAAATCCTGGATGTGTTGAATTCAACAGCAAAGGCCTTGTTCTTGTAGGCACAGAACTAAATGCGGGATTCAGGCTGAAATGTATTCTTTGGCTCAGGCAGTAGCCGTAGAGCTAACCTGTTTATCTCTTCACATTACATCTTTTTTGTTTTCCAAAAGACTCCTAGCATTCAATTCTTTAATATATTGCACTATAATATTTATTCTTCATTTCTGCTTATTGGAATGCCAATATGCTCTCCTTCCCTGTTGTTGCTTTATTAATGCATTGTTTTATCAAGATAATGGAAATCATTAGCACAAGAGAAATATCCATGGAGAACTGTGAGCTTGTAGGGATTAATCATCTTTCTTATCCTTTGAGAGTTTGTTTTTAATTCAGGGAAATTTCTTAAGCTGAATGGACTAGGGGAATGGACCGAGGGTCAGATGAAGTCAGGAAAGTAACATTTTAAAAAGAGCACTGCTCTGCACAGTGAACGCCAAGATACCAGCCTGAACAGAGCAGAGATGTGGAATACGCTTTGCAGATAGCTACCCACTGGGTCGTGGCTGCAGCTCACTGCAATACACTGCAGTGCTCTCTTCATTAAAACTGTTTGATTTACTGAGATGTGTAAATTGTGCTTGTCTTCCTCCTGGTACAACATATAAAGGCTCGCTTCCTCAGTGGTGATAGTCTTCTGTGCATACGCTGAGTCAGTGTTTAATGCCTTCAGATAGTTCCAGGATACGCCTCATGTTGCTCGAAGGCCTCAGAGCTAAACCTTAAAGTGATTAAAAAATCAATACCAAACTATATGAAAGGCTGAATTTCAGTCTATGAACTACTAAGACAGCTGATCTCCTGGCATGATGCAGCTTACAAATCAGAAGATAAAGCACGCAGAGCTGGGAGCCTGGACAACCTCAGGATTACACACAATTTTTCTTCCTGAGGAAGTCTCTGCACAGGCCTATCTCCCGGCTAACCCAGTCCTCAATTTTGTGGTTGAAATAATAATAGTGACAAAAATACACTGTCCAAAGATTAGAAATATATATACTGAAACCTGAGGGAGATCGGACATTTCCTGAAAACCACTAAGGTCTTCGTTGCTGGAAACCTGGGTTACACGTAGAAGTTGTCTAGCTATGACAGTGGTGGGTAGAATTTTAAACCCCCAGATAACTTGACATGAGTTAGGAATAATGATGATAGTACGTTGTGATTTTTATTGTATCTGTATGAAATATGAATAGTACAGTGTTAATTGCTTATGGTTTTGTCTGTTGGATTTATAAGGCTGTCATACAGATAATTAGACTTAGCTAACTGAGTGAGTAACGTATTTTGCATCTCAGGGTGGTAAAGGATGAGTAGGACTGAATACAGAAAAAGTCCCAGTTTTGAACACTAGTCTTTTATCAAAGACCATCAAAGGTCATTTATCTGCCTCACCGTACTTCATCTGTCATTTGAACAGTATCTTTTAAATTTTTACATACCTGTTGCCAAGGATCACTAACTCAGAAAAAGAATATACTGCATATCTGTACAATAGTTCATTAGAAGAAATTATTCAAAATTCAATTCATTACATCAGTTTCTTCTTAGAGATATTAAAAGCTGTGTCTTTTGAAATTGAGAAACTATTATTTGCATTTGAACTGAGATTTGAGAAAAACAAGCAAGTGCAATATATAAATCTCAGGTTAGTCAAATGCAAAGGTAGGTGGATATCATCTAACAGACTAATTCTGTAGTCACAGTTAAGTTGTAAAAATTAAAGTTAATAACAACCACCACAACTGCTTTCCATCCTGCAAATTTTCTCCAGAAATTACAGAAGCATAATTAAGCTAACATAACTGTGCTATATAACTATCTATATAGATGCAAATTCCAGTATGAGAGTGGCTTTTTCTGGTCTAGCTGAAGTCAGTTCTGAAGGAATTAATGCCAAAACTGGAAAAAAGACCTCTTATAATTAGATGAAAGTGTCCATGTATGAATTTATATTAATGCCATTGTAGCACTTTAGAATCACAGCTTACCTTTTATTACCATAATTTTCCATGTGAACAATCTGTAATCTTCTGTCAAATGCCAGTAGCATTAACACAATCTGAGTTCAGTCTTGCATGAGGGTCCTATTCTAAAATAAATTCAGCTGTGTTTCAAGCTGTTCCCTGCATTTCCATTCTTTTTTTTCCTGATTCTGGGAAACTATGCTAAAAGCTGACTAGTCACATTTTTTGACTTGCACTGCTGACATGTAAGTTCTTTTAGACTTATGGTATTTTTTACTTTCTATTACAGTGTTTCATTCTTCTGCAAGTGAAAATGTGTATTTACACATAGTGTGTCTAAAATGGTCTTGCCAATTGAATAAATATTGTTCTGTATATACAAGAATATTAAGTTGCTTAAACAAACATGCAAAAGTGTATTAGTTGATCTAGGAGAAAAGCATTTATGATCCTAATGTTATGTTGGTTTCTCTGTGTTGATGAGGACACATACCGGTTAAAGTAAGTGAATCTGCAGGTGCATTTTAGCAATAATATGACTCCATAATAATCCTGATTTACTTTTGGGAAGACCTGAGGGATGTGTGTTTCAGGTATGAGTGTGGAGTAAATGTCATCTCATATTTGCAGACACCTGCAACCCGTACCAACAGAGCTGTTCATGCACAGGCCGTATTCTTCACGTCACCATCAAGTACCTCATCAAGCAGGAACATCAAGCAGAAGGCAGCAGAGATGTCTCCCCAGGAGGACATGCACATAATTCCTCCGTTCTCAACACTTCATTAGTTGCCATCGCACTTTTAGATGTGATGCTTCATCAACTATATCCAGATACCAGTAACAGGAGGGCTGTCATAAAAAAGAGGTATCTCTGTATCTTTTCTGTCCCAACTACACATGAGTCAGTGCATGTGGATCAGATTATTGACCTCCTTACTCTTGGGATACTAGAAGGATGGTTTTCATAGCTGCCTTTTCGAGTCCCAGGGCCCAAGTCCCTGAAGAGTCTTGAGAATCCTTTCAGACTCTGGACTATGACGCCTAAAAATAGATGGAGGATGGCTTTTCCTTTGTTTTCCTGTCAGGTACTTTTCCAGATGTCTGGCAGCCTTGATAGTTGCTGCAAGAATATCAGCTGTTGCACACATGCTGTGCAGCTGCTCTGCAAAGGTGTGCACGTTTGCACGCGTGAGCCTGTGCTCACTCACTCGGTATGACAGTAACGTCCTCATCAAGTAGGCACATCAGCTGTGTGAAGCCACCGAGGCCCTCAGCCAGCATTGCTCAGGTCCTCCCAATTCCCTCTGACAGCCTCCAGCAGGGTCTCTTCGCCATGCTTTTGCTAATTGAAGGCAAATTACCCTTGGACCCAGAAGCTGGCGTGCCTTTTCATCCACTTCAGGGACTTGTGTACTCGTACAAGTAGTTTTGCTGTATCTGCAATGCTGTGATGTACAGCCTCAAGAGGAACGTGGGCAATATCTGGCTGGGGCAGGTATTGATGATACCATACACCAGCTGGCTGGCTTACTTAGCCCCGCCAAAGGTTGCCACCCTGTTGCAAAGCTGGCCGAAGTAAGCGCTCTCTAACTCCTTCCCTTAGCAGCCCGGTGGTGTGGCTCAAGCCCATCTTTGTTGATAGTTTAAGGATTTGCTCTGGAGGAGTTGAAGTATGTGCACATACCATGGTCTGCCAACTCTTCTCTGAGGAAAATAGCCTCTGGCAGAAGAGAAGAGAGAGTTTTGAGACAGAGTTTATTGTGAAGTGCTTTGGCAGGACTCCCTACAGCTCTTCTGTTAAAGCCCTTGGTGGTACTGATGTGGAGGAGTCCTACAGACTTCTGTAGGAAGAAGAACAAAGTCCCATTTTATGTACAATGACAATACATCGTTCTGATGTAAAACCCACATTCCTAGGCATACTGGGAAAACATAGTCGTTGTGGACACTGGGTTTCAGTGATGAAAGTTGCAGCTGACTCATTTTTTCATTATTTATCTCATTTTGTGAATAATGAAAGCCATATTTAAGACTCTAGGAAAAAGGTCATAGCCTGGCTTATTTTAAAGTTACAGAATGTTTTTGTAATGCCTCCGAGAGATGAACATAGCTTTGGCCCTTTCATAGTTTCAAATAAATTATTCTTCCTTAATTACATAATTTGCTAAAACTTACAATGAAGTGGTAAAGCTAATTTCATTTTTTACTGATGGAGTGGAAGAGGTGAAAGTAATTTCCAGTTACTGCAGCAAAGCACCAGGATCTATTTAGAGAAATAAATTGATTTAGATGCCATAAAAACTGGCAGTACAAAGTTGAAACATTACTCATACTGTTAAATAATTTAGCTAGTAATTTCTGTCTCACTTGAGTATATCTGATTTGCCGCACTTCAGGATTTATATTTGTAGGCCTTTGATCTCTCTGAGCTGAGTACCTTTTATATCCCTCTCATGAAACTCGAAGGAACATCTTTGAAATGAAGGCTGTGCCTCAAAATGCTTCCGTTTGTTTTTCCTCTTCACTTCAGATCTAAAGGGACAAGGCCATTCAGAAGTGTGAAGCACTTTTTCAGCAATCATAATATTATTCTGGGCAGCTCTTTCTCCTCCTGCAGGAAAGGCCATTGTTTCTTCAGGTGGTATTTCCAGCAGTTCGGTGGATGTCTCGCAGCAATCGTGATATCTGGTGGTAAGTTTCTCTGAGAAAGCTTCACCTGACTGTGGTGAAAGAGAGAGCTGGTCCCTACCTACCTGCTGTCTATTTACAGCCGATAGCTAATTTTAACTATGATGTAGGCGAAATCCAGTGTCTGATCCAATATAGTCAGGGTGAGTTACCTAATTTCTTAATCACATGTCTATTTTGAACTCTGGTGTGGCAGTTAAAGATAAATGAATAATCTCTGGACTTGAAGTTGATGGTTACCTTGGGACCTGTAGTGGTGTTATAGTCATCATGAATAAACCATGGGCAGTTCCATTCAGCATTACATATTAACTTTTTTTCATATATATATATATATGTATGCTTCAGATGATAGCAAATTAATTTCCAAAGTTGACAAAATTCCTGAGATAAACTAGGTTAAGACAAAAAAATAACCCTTACATTTGTGAAATAAACTTATTACCTGATTGATACCACAGTCAAGGAAGAAGTCCAGTGAGTGTTGTTTGGCAGTTTATTTTTGTTCAGTGGTAAGTGAAGGAAGAAATTAAAGGAAAAATTGAGAAAGAAATTAAAGGAAGGAAAAAACCTAAAATGCCAACACTAGTGAGTATGAATTACAAATTAGAAAAAAAGGAATGTCAATAATGAGAGAAAAGGGTATCAGAACAAATGAGATTGGAAGTTCTGAGGACAAAAATAACGCCTTCTCAAGAGTATTAAGAGGAAAATAAAATGTAACTGGTATCTGTTGCCACAAGGAGATGGAAATTTTTGAAAAGCAAGAAGAAATACTGTTTATTCAATAAATGTTTTTGTCTTCCTTTTGAAAAGGAGCAGAGGAATCTAGTTATAACACAGGAGGATGGAAAAAGTACTTTCCAGTCTGCTAGAGTGAAGGGAATCCCACTAACTCTAGTTTGTGTCCAATGGTCCAGCCCATGCTACTCCCTTCTATAAAATCAATAATTGAGTCTCGCACAGAAGGCACCCTTTTTTTAGCAGCTGTCAAGACAATAGTCTTTGACAGTGTAAGCATTGTTTGTTCAGGTAGAGCTTATCATTCTTTAAGATATTCTGGCAGTGTTTTCCAGGTGTAGCTTTGTGATAGCCTCAGCACTTTGCAGCACCTTCTTACTCTAGGGTCAGCGACTCAGTCACGTACGCATTCGTGTTTTAGGATTCCTGAAGACTCCCTTTGCACAGCACTTTTTTCAAGAATATAGTTATACATGTATATAATGCTTTCTCACCCATGTGTTATTAATGTCTATGTGCTTACAGCAATGATACTGGTATGTGCTCAAATTTATTTGCTTCTCTTCAGGCTACAGTAATTTTCTCCTTCATGGTGACCTGTTCAAATCCCAATTTCCTTAAAAGCGCAGTTGGTCAAACTGTTCAGTCCCCAGTCTGCACATAATCACCGGCCTCTTGAGGAAACATTCAGGGTTTGCCTCATAAAGTATTGATTTTTCACTGCCTTGTTGAAAATAACCTTGAGATAACATATGTAGCAAATTACCACTATAGTACATAATACCATAACCTGCATTGCTAATGGTTCAATAATGGCTGAAATAGTACACATAACAAACTAGATGTAGGACTGTAGAACAGCCTGTCCCACCGAGACTTACTAAATATTGTCTTAACCTCTGATGCCCATATTGTAATTTCTTGCTGATTATATTCAGTTTTCTTCTTGGTTTGTTGAGACAGTGTCACTGGTTGGTTTACTATGGATTCATAATACAGAGCTTCCTTCCACAACTTCTTCCATTCAGCTCCTGTTGTTCCTGTTACAGCAGTAGTTGTCATTCACTGGGGGGGTTATGTGTTATTTTCAGTCATTCTGATTGGAGAATGATGTTTGATTGTACCCCTAAAACCTGGTAAGTAATGACCACAATATCATTGTAAAATGTTGGGTTTGATTTTAAAGGATGGTCTTACTCTGAAGACACCATGATAGATGCTTTGTTGGGGCGGGGGAGGCGGGCTACCAGTTGACTTTTGGATCAGAGTAATTTGTGGTGAGTATTTGCTTCCATTTCTCTACATCAAGAATGCCTCTTAATACCTTTCTGAAACTGCCCAGTCAGCTCCTTCTTGAGGAATGCCTGGTTGGCTCTAGGGATGGATTTTACCATTTCAAGGGTCATCAGTTTATGCGTGGTCCTTTCGTGTATCTGTGATACAGCTCCACACAGTAAAGTAAGTAACACTACTGGTTTACAGTCTTCTAAAATACAGTTAAGATGGTGGACCTTTCTGTACTTAATTAGGTCAACTTTGCTTCTATTAATCCTTGCAATAATGTATTTTAATATCAGCAAACCACATGGACCTGGTAATATTGCAATCAGATTAATCTGCTATTATTATAGCATTTGAAACTAATGAGAACACAGCTTTTTCAAGGAGCAATAATTCTCCTTGGCTATGTACTGAAACCTGTAGTCTTTCATTTCTCTGTAGGAAGGCTTTAATCACATCATTGCCCATCAGTGATAATTTATCCCAAAAGGATTCAAAATCTACAGTATTCAGTGTTCCATTCACTACCCCTAAATTTCCTAATACCCTACTTAAAATGCTACCTCTCCCTTTCACTTTCAAATATTTCTCAATCCATTGCTTAAACAGGCTTTGCTCAGCATATATTCCAGTTGAATAAATAGGAAATTTAATGGAATAGTTACTTGAGTTAATTTGAACCGTATGTAACTCTTTGCTCCAGATTTGAAAGACCTTCTGACTTTGTGTACTTCAGTTCCCACGGTAGTTGGTATTTGCCCAGCAAAAGGAAACAATATAGGCAGATGGAAATGATCTGTGAGCATGGGTAGGCCCAGCACTGGTACACAGCAATCTGACCTGATCTGTTCATGAATAAGCCTATTCCAGCAAAGCTACACATTGGATGGAGTTAGTACTGTGTGATAGTGGCTGATGCAGAGCAACGGGCTAGCAGGACCAACTGTAAATCCTCTAATACCTCAAAACCAAATCTAGCTGCAGTGTGTAGGAGGTTTTTGAGCCAGGGTACAGGCTAACTCCATAGGACCCCTAGGGATCATCACCTGGGGAAACCAGTACTGTTCAGTTATTTGTCACCCAATTACAAAGTGGATGGAAGCCATTCCTGTGAAAAGAGCTATCACACAGTTAGCTGCAATGCAATTATATAATGTCGCATTTTATCAGTGAAGAGTTCCAAAGGAAGCCACGTCAAGAGCAAATAATGAAAGAGTTGTGCACAATCTTATGAACCAAGCAAAAAATGATCCCACATAGCAGGACAGCCCCAAAGTTCTGGACAAGTGGAATATTCCTGCAGAACAAGCAAGGAAACTTGGAGCATTAATAAAAGGTAGTGATAAATATTGGGATGAGGAGCTGTCTACTGTACTCCTGGCCCTAAAAGCAACCACTGTGGTTTGATTGGTATATGCTTCTTGAGACTGTGATTTGAAGAGAACCAAAACCAGCACAAGACTGCTAGCTGTAAGCAGAGTTGCTTGGTGAATGGCAATCTTAGCTGAAATCTTGAAAAAGTTCAACCTAACTAACAAACTATAAATTACTTGTTGTAGAATTTGAAGATTGAAGTTTAGCATCATCTACAACACTAGAATTATCTCACACTGATATCTTTTAGGTGATTTCCAACCAAGGTATCTGTGGAAATATCTGGAAATGTTTAAAAGTTAAAACCAGTGGGCAAACTGGACTATTAATGTTAACAAAGGTATCGTACAAAGTCTAATTAATTTTGTATGTAAAAGGCAAGACCCAGATGGTCAATAACCCCTGGTGTGGGTACATATACCAACCACACTAGTTTTCCTGCTGAGGTCCCTAATTCCTTTGCTATTGCTCTAAGCTCAGTGGCATCTAATTGCAATTTAAGCATGATTTGTGCCATGTCTGCTATTACAGCTAATTTATTTTTCAGCTGATTTTTTTTTAGATTAAATTGTTTTGATGTCTCCTTTTACTTCATAGTATAATCCAAACAGCAGCCAGCGCCTCACTTAATTTTTGGCTTAACGCATTCCCTCTTCTGGGAAGTGTCCGCCCTGTTCCATACTGGTGTCCTTTTCCTGGAAATCCCATAACATAGCTGCTGTCCTTAATCCTTCTGTGATTGCATCACATTCCCAGTGACGCTTGGGATCCTGTTTTCAGCTTGCTGTCTGAACACTCCAATGCCCGAACTGCTCATCCAGTAAGCTCTTCGGATACCCTTAACTTGGTTCTCATTAATATCCATGCCTTCCAAAATATGTTTTGCATTTCCTAACTTCCCATGGAAAGCATCCTCTGTCTGCCCATTAGGACCCCACGAAATCATGATTCTAATTGGCAAGGAATTTTTCCCTTCTTAGAGATGGCAAGACAAAGGCGGTGATCTTTTCAATTTGTTGTTTATACTCCCCTCTTTCCATTGCTGGACTGGTTACTCTTCCATTGCGTATTCAGCAATCTCCCACTGTGGAGCTTGTTTGGGTATTTAGCCTGGCTTGCAGTCAGAACGAGACAAAGAATATCTCTTCCCCTTCCCTCAGAGTTTCAGGAAAAGCTTGATTGCCTATGCTGCCCACATTCTCCACCAAGCATAGCAGCCAAATTACCACCAGGCCTCAGGTGGGGATCCAGACCAGATGCGCATGTTATGTTGCCCTTTAACGATAATAAAACGATGCCTGCATTTGTAGTGGTGCAGGCTACTGCGGCGCTCGGTTCTGCACACCCAGTTCTGCGGCAAGGGAGGGGGCAGAGCTGGCGGTGCTTGCTGCGGTGCGGGCGGGCACGGTCTAGTGATAGCTCCGCCGGTGCGGTTAGTTAAGGGCAGCTTCAATAGGTTCTGTACATGGTTGAAGTTATGTGACCCCCTTACCATTCCCACAGAAGGTGCCTGTTCTTTTTTAGCAGCCATCAAGAGCATAGTTCTTAACAGCATAAACGGTATTTACTTGGTCACATACACGTTCCTGTTTTAGAGTTCCTGAAAATTCACCTTACACAGAACTGTATCCAAGAATATAGGTGTGTATGTACGCAACGCTTTTTAACCGAGTCTTATTAATATCTGTGTATTTACAGCAATATTACTGATACGTGTTTAAATTTATCTGGTTCTCTTCAGGATAATTGGAATCAAATGGCTCTACAGGGGATCTTATCTTTCTATCTCTATTGTGGGAATCCTAGGTAACCTAGCTAATTTTAGATGAATTTAGGTGAGATGAATCATACTATCAGTAGCCAATGGGGATGTTAAATGACATGTATTAGCAGAATAATATTTCACATTGGCAAACGTAGGTAGCTTATACCCAGGATTCCTAAAAGCAATGACTTCTAGGATTGTCTCCTGCAGATGTCAGGTTTGAATAAGTCTTTGCATGTGGATGACTCTGAAGATCAAAAACATACTAGTATTTTATGAGTATTCAAAATATTCAAGGAGGAAGAGAAGGTAATAGGAGGCTTGCTAGATAACATCAGTTCTTGGCAAAATAGTGGAAAAATGATAAGGATTCTGTTGATAAAAATTAAAAGAGAAGGGTTTATAAATAAGCGTGGTAAACATGATTTGATGAAAAATAGGCTCTGTCAAATATATTTGACTTCCTTCTTACAATTATAGTTGATAAAAGTAAGTACATAATGGATTTCTGTAAAGCATTTTATTTACTATAAATGATATGCTGATAAAAATATTAGGACTATGCAGTAACAATAAAGTACGTCTTAAATGGATTAAGAACTGGCTGATAGGACTCAAAGTGTACTTG
>NW_009602339.1:7835-14372 GCF_000690535.1 Cariama cristata | reverse complement strand
GAAATTATTACTGACGATGACATTTTTAGGAAGGTTCTCTAGTGATTAGTCTTAGTTCTTAATCAGCTTCGTTTTCATCAACTCTGTGTTCCCTGTTATTTTTAATCGATTAGCAGAAATAAGAAAAAAATAAAATCAGTGATGTTAACATTTGTGAATGGTCCAAAGCGGTAAAGAATGTGAAAAACAAGTCACCCAAACAGAGTGTTCTGGATTACAAGGCAGAAGGTTGAGCTTAATGAAACACACTGTAGTTTAACACAAACTGCTAGAAGGACATATGATGAGGAATAAGACTGTAGATCTTACTTAACAGGACAGAGTCTGTGTCCTGGAAAACAATGAGAGGTTTTAGTAGAGAAGCACCTATGTGATGTGCTATAGCAAAAGGTTTATGGTGCATAAACCCCAGAACTATAAGCAGGGAATATGGAGGTGATTTTACCTCTTTACACAAAATTCCTAGTCTATGCAGTTGTGGTATCAACACTTTAAAAAATGTAGTTGAAAGAATAAGAGAGGGGCAGAGAAGAATCACAAAAATTACTCTGAATTTGAAGAAAATGTTTTACTGTAGCAGACATCTTGGTTGCATAGTTAATGCATCCATGCCCCGAACACTACTCCTTCAGTAGTGTAGTTCTGTCAATCAAGTTTTTTGGTGCCCTCAAAAGAGATTTATATATATTTATATGATCTCTCAAACAAGATTTTATATTGGTGCCCTCAAATGAGATTTTTTAAATATATGATGTATATTTTAATATATATCATATAGCTATATATTCCTGACCTATATAGGATGAAGGCCAGATGTTTTCCTTTGGTTTGCTATTCTCACACTTCTCAGAAACATACTAACCACTGCGACACCTCTGTGTGTGCCTGGATACGATAAGAGATTGCCTTACCTTACAGCAACACAAAGAACATGAAGCATATGCTCAGAAGTCCTTATGTATTAAACCAGCGAGCTAAGCCCTGAATGAAGACACACAATGTCTGGCAGAGTTTTGCAACATGATTGTTAACACCTGGGCAGTGCTAAATTAAATGCTGTTCATCCCAAACAGCTCATCCACTAAAATACACCCTGAAATGGTGAAAAAGTTGGACTTCTTGAACTTATCAAATAGAAGGTGGCTTTGCAAGAGTGTATAGGCACTTTCAAAGGAAAGCAAGACTAAACGATAAAGGCTTCTCAGTGGAACCAAGCAAAACAATAATCTGTACTTGGTTATTAAGGCCAAAAATATTCAAAGTACAAATTTGGCACATTTTTATTTTGTTACTTTTTAACAGCAAGGCTGATAAACAAAAAGGTTGGGGTTTCTACTGTTAATGTTATAAAATCAGTGGTGGATATCTCTTGGAAGACATGATAAAAATTTTCTTTAGGAGTTACTGGCCTCTATAAAAGTATTTATGTAAGGTTTAATAGCCTGTGCTATAATGGAAATCAGACTACAAGATCTAATACTGTCACCAAAGGAAATAATCTGTGAATAAACTATAGTAAAAGTATTATGTGAGAAATTGGATTGGAAAGCACCGTTCAATTATAAATCACACCAACAGCTGTGATCCTTTCTTGAAATTCTGAGACAGAATCTGTTTTTAATTTCCTACTAAGGCTCAAGTACTCAATCTTGAATTGCTGTGAAACATATATCTCTCTCATACATAGTGTCATATATCATGGTGATATTCAGAAAACTGAACCAACCGGGAGGGCATGCTGTAGGATGTGATTGTTAGAGCTGGAGGAAACCCTACTGAGATCAAAGAGGTTAAGTAGAACAGAAAAAGAGGACATCTACCCTTTATTAAATGATACTTGCAAGACAGAGAGGTAATGGAGAATTAATATTATTGGTTTTCTGGTGCTTGAGATTAAAGCTGTATTGTGCTAAATTCACACAGTAATTACTCTTGCAATGCTGACATGGTACTTTGAAATTAACCTGCGTGGCTGCAAGTGTGAAAGGTATTTCCAAAACTGAAAGTAAAAAGGATCGCTTTGCAAACTGCAATGATGTTGACTTACTAATTAATTTAAAGTGGTGATTTCATGATCGCTGTCTGCCATTAAATTGTTTCTTGCAGGATCATGCAATGTGTTTGTTTTGAACAGCTACACCAATTTGCCACATAATTGCAAGATCTTAAGTGGAATAAAGTTGAAACAAATTGCAGGAGACAAATTCAAGAGCTATATCTTACAGATAAAACAGACCAATTTGTTTTGTGATTCCTAATTGTTAACAAGTCTGTGGAATGAAATGTGCTTTCAGAAGCTGCGTTGCTGACATCATCCCATTCAGCACAGAAGCCGTCTCTCTGTATTCATGCCCTTTGAAAGTTCCAGTAGTTGATGCTGAACAAGCAAAAAATAGCTACAAATACAATAAAAGCACAAAGTATGGGAAACACAGGCTGAGTCATGGACAGGAAAGAGAAGAAAAGATTAAAAATAAAGAGGAAACAACTGAATCAAAAAAATGTTGCTCTGGGCAGGCTGGGATATGAAAGAAATTGCTGAATAAAAAAGAAAACTGACAAAACAATGACAGTCAGAAAGAATGATGATAAGTGAATATAGAATAGTGAATCAGACAAATATTAAATCTTAACACTAGAAAAAATCAAAAGGAAGAAACAAGATACAGAGTAACTCAGGCAGAAAGAAAATCAACTTGAGAAGGGTAAATTAAAAAGTGATTCATAGAGGGACAGATCTAAAAGCAGTGAGTTGGTCAAAGACAGATAAGAGGGTCACAGCTTAACAGAGGGCCATAACTAACAAAGACAATTTTCAAAGGGTCATATTGAGGATGAAATAATCAGTTTTATTAGGTAACAAAGAATAAGGACAAGGCAAAGGGAAGAATCATTGTACTCTGAGCTTTCACAGCTGTGAAACGCCAGTGTACGCCAGAGCTTCTGATTGCTACATAGGTAATGACAGGATGGCCTGAAAAAGTAAAGGCAGACTTTTTTTTTTTTTTAATTTTATGTAAGTCCATGCCTTTCTGAAATTGTTTTTCTCGTTTGTGGAAGAGTAAGTTGAGATATCTGAGAGTTCTTTGTTTGCCTTTTGTTTGTAACATCCCCTTCCTAGGGAGTTACAAAAGAGCCTTTTGAAGTATAAGCTGTATTTAGTCCTTCAGTTTTAAAATACAAACTCATGTTTTTTGCAAAAATGCTTACAGATTTTCAATATCTAGATTTCTAAGAAATGATGCCAATTCTAGGACTCCCTTTTAGAATCTAGGAGTGAAAGATGTTCCCTTTTTAACTCACTGAAAAACCTTTGCTGTTACTAAATGACAGTCATGGGTTAGTCTAATCTACTGATCTAAACAGGATATAGTTGACATGAAAGAACCACTGTCTTCAGAAGCTTGTTGTCAAACAATGTGCATGATCTCCCCTCCTGAAAATGACTCATTGAGAGCAAAGGCGCGGAGCAACTACAAAGAACTGCCCTTATTCAGTGAGATTAAACAATTTATGTAATCTTTTGTATTTGAATGCAGGCCACCCAGTCATGACGGAGAAGGCTGTGTACAGCCCCTACATATTCTTGACAGAGAGGAAAAAGTATAATTGTCGGTTCTATTCCTCAGTCCCTTTTAGCTGACTGCAGTAGTATTTCTGCAATTTTACCCTTTTTGATGTTTTACATAGTATTTGCCTGAGTCAGGGTCTTGCTGCCCACAGGTGGCTCCTTCCCTGCTCTCCTTGAGTCACCTCCCCAGCTGGGCAGCAACTCTTGTTTCTGTACCTCGGACTCTTCTGGGCCCTTGAGAGAATGCCAGTATCACAGCACCTCGCTTACTGTCTGTGACCCCTCTGGAGCACCTCCAGCTAAGGACTTCCTTTGAATCCCTTAGAAGCCAATGTTCAGCAGTAAAATTGACAGCTTAGCTCCACCAGTAGCTGCTTGGCTTTGTGGTTGAAGCTGCAGTTACCAGGACTAAATTTCTTGAGGATCTCCAAGCATAGGCTCAGCATACTCCAAGGACTTCACTGAACAGTACCTGACTGTCTTATCCATGCCTTTTTCAACTCCTTCCCTGTCTCCTTCTGCCTCTCAGGTGTCACCGGGGCAGTCAGTGCCCTAGGTCAGGATGCCCCGCTGCCTCCAGCACTAACAACCTTTGCTGTCAAGGGTTTGTTCCCAGACAGCTGTGAATTGTCAATGGCCAGTAACTTTTTGTCCAGACTACACTGCCATCCGTAACTTTTTCCACTGTTAGAAAAACATACATGCTAATCTAGAAAAACTGAGGCAACTGCAGTGAACATAAACCTGACATACTCTTCAATCTACTACAAACCTGCCAGTTAAATAATCCAACTGTTCTTTGTGCTTTACTGTTTGCATTGATCTTAATGATCAATGATCAATTGATCAATAAGAATGAAAATATTCTCTTACCATTTTATATATTAAATAATATACATATTTGTTCAATTTTTCCAGCTTCTCAGTCTATGTTTCATGTGTGAATTTTTCTTCCACATCTTTCTAGATTGTAGCTACTGACCTACAGCTCGTATTCGTCTCATTGCATAAATGTTTTCACATGTTAGACTTTTGGAACATTTTTTATTCTTCATTAATTATTTTCTTCTAGCAACGTGTGAAATGTTTTCTAGTTGCTTCAGATACTTAAGAGTTCCTTCAGATACTTCAAGGACTTTGTGCCCAAACTTCTAGCAAACTTCCCTAGTATATTCAGTTGAAACCACCCCGAACTATGGGTCAGTTGTGATCTTGGTAGTGTGCCAGCAAGAAGAAAAGTTAGTTATTCAGGTATTTTTGTTACTTTTTTTTTTTTACATTCACATTTATATTTGTTTATCTTTCTTCCATAATGTTTAAATGCCTCAGAAATGAAACAACAACAACTTTCAATTTCTTATCTTTTAATGTCCTTCACATCTAGAATAGGTGTTTGTAAATTTTAACTACATGTTAACAGACTATTTTTATGCTTATGTGCTCTTGGATTTTCTAATTTTTAAGTGGAAATTGAATATAACTAAGATGAGGCTAATTAGAGATTTCTGGAATGCCAGTAATGTATTTAAAAAGCTGGGACAATGGTCTACTATTGAAAGTGTCCATAAAACTTCTCTGGGTGACCTTGATTACCTCTGCAGTCCTGAGAGCATCTTTATTTGCAGCCACAGATCTTGGATTTAGAGACATAGTGAGTTCATCTGTAGATGATGGACCCTGATCTAGGACAGTACAGTGAATGAAGAAGGAAGATAAGGATAATTAGCAGTTGGAACCAACGAAAGAATACAAGTACATCAGAACTGGAGATCTTTATACCAAGATCTCTAAAGGATAAGTTTTAGTAAAACTCCAGCTACTGGAATTAAATAAGCAATTAGATCTTAGTAAATCACAAGGCATTTATATTGCTGAAAGTCTAATTAGATAATCACAGGACCTTTTTTGTCTTAAACGTTATAAAAAGTCACTGATGACTATGATGACTACCAGGAAATGCTTCACAATCTCTGGCAAGATGTAACAAGAGATGTGTTAAATACTGTGGGTAGTTGGGCCCCTGAAGCTATATAAGATGGCGGAGGAGTGCTGAGCTTGTGATGTTACTCTAAAAAAATGCTCATCGTGTCCTTGGCTAGAAACTTGAAAAACTTTGTAAGCTGGCTTCTAGCCCTGTGGGTAAGAACTTGCGGGGAAATGTTCCAGTGGTTGCTGAAAGCTGAATTTGAGTTAAATTATGCCACTGTGAAATATAAGCAGCTAATTCAAATGTAGGGAATTTAAAATCAGTATTAAAATGCTGCCATACTTCTTCAACAGATAATGGCATTGGGCAGATGAATTTATTTTCAGAATGTGGCCAAAATATAAAAATTTTGCGATAATAGTATTCAGCAGTATAAATTGCTATGCTACATCTGACCATTCTTTTGGCAACAGAGAAAAGAAGAGCACTGTCATAACTATAGTAGCTTGCTTGATGTGTGCAGCTCGGTGCACAGCTGTTCTCGGTGCTGGGAGGCCTGCAAGGGAAGACAAATGAGAAATAAGTCATGCATGCCTGTCCCTAATGCATTACCATTCTTGTGGCCTATAGGCTCAGCTAAGTGCCTCCTCTTAGGACCGATGGAGAACTACAATGTGCATACCATTGATTTCTGCAAAATAAAAGACAAATCCTGAAACAAGGTTCATTAACAATTGGCAATGAGGAAGAGTTTTTTTCCTCACATAATCTGCTTATTTTGAAAAATTCAAGACTTTGACAAGTTTATCAAGAAAACTCTGCAGAAAGTATGTATGGGTATACCCAATGCTGGGGATAGTTCTGTGATGGTGACTGCTTTGACTCTTACACAAGTCACCTCATCTGAGAACACATGGAGGCATAAGAAACAAACACTGCTAAACTTAATGTTTTTATTTAAAAATATACAAATATTAGAAGATTACACCACAGTAGCTCACAGTGTGTATGGACAAGTCCCTGGCTGCGTGTTCAGCAG
>NW_009602339.1:6153-7804 GCF_000690535.1 Cariama cristata | reverse complement strand
AGAGACCTTTGTCTTCGCCTTTCCTCCTCCTCCTTCCCCTTCGCTCCCTCTCCTGCCCTCCCATAGCAGCTCTGTCCCCTGCTGTACTGCCGTGCCAGGTGGGACTCACGAGAGCAGAAGTGGATCCACTTTCAGCAGATTGCTGAGAGATGCTGCGTTTTCCTCTCTGTAGCAAACTCATCAAGGTATGATCAAAGTATTTATCAGCCTGCTAAATTACATTAGTAGCTCTTAAATGCGATTTTTTGCTTAACTGGAAATGCCTCTCACCTGTAAGTCAGATTGCAGTCACCCACGCTAAGCTATTTAGGAAGTCCAAGAACTTATTTTGGTTGTTTCAGTATTTCCTAGGAATTCATGGTGCTCTTGCAAATAATTTTGTTTTACATTTTCTTTCACCAAATATCTAAGCAGTTAGATCTCAGAGATATAGGCATATTCAGTTATAGTAAAGCAGCTCTAAAATTTTTGGAACATCTTGCATTTCCAAAATGCACAGTGAATATGCTCACCTGCAGGAGAGGCCACACAGTGCCCAGGTAAAGCTAACAAAATAACGCCTTCTCTCAGAAAATGTGAAATCTGCCTGCACACAGGCAGATGGTTTTCTGTTTGAGCGGAAGAAAGAATTCTGTAGGATACACTGTCAACTTAATGTGTTTTAATTTCTGTGCGTCTACAGTTTTAGGCATATACATATTGCCAAATTATTAAGTAAAAATACGCTTTCATCATGCCTTGCTCAGTTAATATTTTGAGCATGATTTACCAGCTGGGACAGCACTGAGCTGTGGAGGGGTTATCCATGGAAGGCTGCTTCTGGAAAAGAGCATCCCGCTCTCTGGGTGCTCTGGCCAAGCCGGGTTCTTTGAGCACCACCTGCTGCGCTGCCATAAAATGGCCGCACTGTTTGCTGCTGGGCCGCAGGCGTTTCAGCACACGGCCAAGGCTAAAGCAGAATGTTTGTGCGTTTTTCATGATCAGGCAAAGCATTTCTGAGGTTTTCTACTATTCTGCCTTATACAGTACTTAGCCTGTGCTGCTTATCTTTCAATTCCACCCACTTTTCAGAGAACCTTTAGCAAGATAGGAAGGTAACAGTTGTTACAGCGGGTGATAGATGTTCTTACAGTGGTGGAAGTTCACCGTTGAGAGGGCCTCATGACATACAAGACACATGAACTTGTGCCAGCTCTAAATTAATCATAGACTCATAGAATCATAGAATTGATTAGGTTGGAAAAGACCTTTAAGATTATCAAGTCTAGATGTAAACCTAGCACTGCGAAGCCCACCACTAAACCATGTCCCTGAGCGCCACATCTAACGTCTTTTAAATACCCCCGGGGTTGTGACCTCACCCCCTCCCCGGGCCAGCCTCTTCCAGTGCTTGACAACCCTTTTGGTGAAGAAATTTTTCCTAATATCCAATCCAAATCTCCCCTGGCACAACCTGAGGCCTTTTCCTCTTGTCCTATCGCTGGTTACTTGGGAGAAGAGACCGACCCCCACCTGGCTACAATCTGGGGGGTTGCCTGGGGAATGCCACTTGTGACCAGCTGCCAGCTGGATTTAACTCCATTCACCACCATTCTTTGGGCTTGGCCATCCAGCCAGTTTTTTACCTGTCAAAGAGTGTGCCCATCCCAGC
>NW_009602339.1:0-5864 GCF_000690535.1 Cariama cristata | reverse complement strand
TCTGGCCCTTCTTGTAGATGGGCATCACATTTGCTGACCTCCAGTCAACTGGGACCTCCCCGGTTAGCCAGGACTGCTGGTAAATGATGGAAAATGGCTCGGTGAGCACATCCAACAGCTCCCTCAGCACCCTTGGGTGGGTCCCAACCAGACCCAGAGGCTCATGTGTGTCCCAGTGCTGTAGCAGGTCACTGACCATTTCCCCTTGGATTATGGGGGCTTCATTCTGCTCCCTGTCTTCCAGCTCAGGGGGCTGGGTACCCAGAGAACAACTGGTCTTACTATTAAAGACTGAGGCGAAGAAGGCATTAAGTACCTCAGCCATTTCCTCATCCTTTGTCACTATGTTTCCCCCCACATCCAATAAAGGATAGAAATTCTCCTTAGCTCTCCTTTTGTTGCTAATGTATTCATAGAAACATTTTTTATTGTCTTTAATGGCAGTAGCCAGATTAAGTTCTAGTTGGGCTTTGGCCCTTCTAGTTTTCTCCCTGCATAACCTCACGACATACTTGTAGTCTGTCTGAGTGGCCTGCTCCTTCTTCCAAAGGTCAGAAACTCTCCTTTTTTTTCCTAAGTTCCAGCCAAAGATCTCTGTTCAACCAGGCCGGTCCTCCCCACCAACTCATCTTTCAACACATGGGGAGGGCCTGCTCCTGAGATTTTAGGATTTCCTTCTTGAAGAATCTCCAGCCTTCCTGGACCCCTTTCCCCTTCAGGACTGCCTTCCGAGGTACTCTGTCAACCAGTTTCCTAAAGAGGCCAAAGTCTGCCCTCCACAAGTCCAAGGTAGCAGTTCTGCTGTCCGCCCTCCTCACTTCTCCAAGAGCTGAAAATCTTATCATTTCGTGATTGCTATGCCCAAGATGGCTTCCAACCATCACATCACGCACAACTCCCTCTCTGTTCACAAACAACAGGTCCATCAGGTCACTCTTCAGTTAATAGAAAGTAATAAGTACTGAAGAAATGAGATTCAGCTTTCAGTAGTTCCCCAAACTATTAGCTCTGTGTGAATAGCCTTCAAGACTCGTAATACCGGTGACCTCTATTCCCACTGGATAATTGCTTTTATTATGCATTGCTTGTTTCTGTTCTTGTCTTACAGCACTGATGGATGTAATTTTGTTGTATACTATATAGGTGCTTAGTGAAATTGCTGAAAGAAAGTTTATTGCTGAGTTAAAAAAATGTCAACTCTTGAGTCTCAATGAGTAGCTTACCTGCAAGCCTGCCTTTTATTTTTCCCCAGTACATCAAATATTTTTCACTGTGGCTAGGAAAAATTAGAAAGTGCAAAATGCCCATCATATGTAGCCTAAAATACTAACATATCTACTACTACCATAATGAATAGAGTTGCTATATCTGTAGCTGATAAATTAGACCACATGATGGCAGGTGAAAGGAAGTGTAGATAAGGTGAAAGTACTGCATGTTGAAAGGAAGAGCTGAAGACCTGTGGAACCTCTATGTTGATAGACCAGTCACAACGAGAAATGGATGTCAGCGAGGAGAAATCAATGTAATGTCGGCTTTATGCAAAATATCGATACAGACAGGATATTAAACTGCATTAAGAGAAGTATCTTCAGATAGATTTACAGGTAGACTGCACCATTTAAAAATAGTAGGTGACTAGAAAAGGGAAAACAAATAGCATGGAGAAAGCCTCAACTGAAGATAAAAATATATAAACACAGGATTAAGCTGAGCAAGAAATATTAGGATAAAGATATATAAAAGAATGAATGGAATAATGAAGGTCAGTTGAACGTCCATGTTTCTCCTGTTTGCCTAGTGTGGGATGAAATGTTAAAATAGCAACCTGAAAAAAATAATTGTAAAATTCATAAATGAAATCATATGTTGACACAATGCATCATTAACCTACTGAGTAGCATGAATTCCCCAGAGTATGTATCTTCTATACTCTGCAAGATACATTCTATTCTAATTCCCATTTAATGCAATTCTGAAGCTTTTGATTGATCTTCAAGGCCATCCTTGGATAAGGACCCAGCTAAATTGGGTAGTATTCTTTCATCTGTAACTTATGAAGACAAATGAGCTCCCCTAGTGTAATGCAACAAGCTAAGATGATGTTTATGAGGACTAGGGATAGTACTTCCAGGCAAAGTGGATGGATAATGCAACGAGTAACCATAGAACATTACACTGAACCACAGACTGATTGCATTTAAAGTAAATAGACGTATCTGTTTGGTAATTGTTTCCAACTGTAATTGAAGTCAAGGAAATAAAAACATGAAGCAGCTCAGAAGGCTGAGTACCTAAAAAGCTGAAAACCATGGAGTGATCAGGTACTCCAGATGATCACAATGCAAATTTAATTTATCTCACGAAGCACTTGGATTCTAAGGAAGTAAGTTGGCTAAATTGCATATAAAATGTAAAAGATACATGTATAATAAAAATACACATAATTGTACCATAAAATGATTAGGCAGCAATTTTCAGCCTTCAGGCAAAAGAAAATAAATTCACTAATATCTGAACATGCTCCTCAACAATTTTATCATTACTGCCTAAGAAAAAGATTCTTGAAATTGTTTAAGTAACTAGGTAGCAAGAGACATGCATAAAGTCAATGTGATATATGGAATTCTATTTTAAATACCTATGTAAAAGGAGCGGGATGATCATCCTCTGGAGGTACTTATCTCACTCCTAACCATAGTGGAACCTTAGACTAGACACTGATTTTATATCAGTGAAGTGTGGCGAGATGAATCCCACCATTAATAACTTTAGGAAATTGTATCTTAGTTATGTATAGTGGAAATTTAATATTGATTCATTGATGTCAATAGCTGCTGACATCTTGATATCAGCCTGGAAAGTCTACTGCTCTGGTTCAACATGTTAAATATCATGATTTTATGGGAGTCTTTCAAAGCCACAGACAGCTGCTAAAGAACCCCTGATTTATATGAGAGATTTTCAGAACTACCCCTTATCTGAATGTCCTATTACCTGTACGTATGCAGTTTCTCCATAGTTATGTTCTGTTTTGATCAGAGATGATCTGTCCAGCTCAGAAACATACATCTTTGTCACGTTTCGTAGTGTGGTTCAATGATCTTTCTTTCTACCCAGCATTTTTTATATTTATCTAACACATGAAATCCGTGAGTGGATATGGATGCTTTTAGAGTTACTGAATTTTTCATGGACAAGGATATTTTCACACATTGTGACTCAAAAAGATACCAGATGCAGGAAGCACTTCCATTGGAGCAAACTGCAGGAAACAGAGGGAGTATTTGTACTTTGGTGCTGAAATCTTTGGGCTAACTGCTGTGAGCTTGTAAGACCAAAATGTTCAGCTCAGCACTGTGTGCTGGGTACTGGCCTTGGTCCCCAAATCAGTCTTGTCGTGTTACAGCAGTACTATGACTTAGCTTCTAGTCAGGCTGTTTTGCTAAACTGAAGGGTTACACTGATAAAATCACTCTGCTTCTGCTCTATAGGTACATATAATAGCTCAGCGTGTGGCTCCTGGAGCCCTAAACCATATTGCCAAATAATGGGAACTGTATGTATTTATGATACAAGTTTTCAATTTACCAATTTCTACAGAGACACTCTAAAAAGAAAAAAAAGGGGAGGCATTTGTGATTGCCTTGTCTAACTGACAATCTCTCTGTCGCTCACTTTTTTCAATAATTTTGGTCCCGCTCCTTTCAACCCAATCTGAGAAGGAAGGACATCTCAGAGATTGGCTATTCTTACACGTTTTGCGAAGACTGATGGTTTCATTGAGCAAAAAGACCCAATGAAATCTTCATTAGTTCTGCTTCTCGCAGAATGCTTTGTTTAGTGAAGAGAACTTTAGAGAGAATTAGAGCCCAAATCTGTCATTTTGAACATTCTCGTTTTCCATTAAACAGAGCAATTTGCAAGATTAAATGCAAAGGAATGTATCTTCTTACTCATCATTATTTGAACTTTGTCTGTTTCTGACTCCTAAAAGCTGATATAAAAGTACACACACTTTATTTGTTTTACCAGTAAGTGGCCCTATTTCCTTCTAGTATCTTCTAAATATATTTATTCCTCCTGAAGTAGAATAAATAGGTCAGCATTCACAGTTCAAATTACAGTTCCTCTGGATTCAGGTTCCAGCAATGAAGTGCAGAGAGTGGCAGCTTGTTCAAATTAGTTTAATTATCTCAGATATCACTGTCATTTCTTGTTGCTGAATTACTGTCAAATAAAACACCCTTATGATCGTTTTAACTGTCCCTTTTTCTAACCTCTTGAATACTTTCTGAAGGGATTTGTCTGTGTTTTTAGAGACTCCTGGATGAGAGAGAGCTACTTCTGATCTAATAGATGACTCGGTCAGTGCACAAGCATCTTTGACCTGCATTCAGAACATGGGCAGATAGGACCAGCATCTCAGGTCTCACTGTTTTCTAATACATATTTTCTAGTAAAGTTTTCCCCTGTGCAGCAGGAGAAAACAGAGTGGTGATGGCTTTCCTATTCTGCGTCTTGTTTTACAGCTGCCATGGCCCCAGGATAGATCTGAACGAGCTGGAGGCTATTTCGTTTTAAACAAATTAGCCTTGTCTATTAAATGGAAAGAACTAATGATGCTATTCCTGTTTTCTGCCTGGAACCCGGGAGGACAGTCAGATCAGCAGATAGTCAAACAAGTTTCAGGTCTGGAAAGTCTAGCTTATAAAAGTTGGAAGTGACTCAGATATTGAGGTGTGGTGGAGATTTATATAAGGTTATACTCCTCACTCTGATGACTGTAATACAATTTTGAGAAGTTTGCTGTAAAGCTTTATTATTCATTGTCTGATACTGCTAAGGTGAATGTAATGTGAATTGTACAGCTTACCACACTGTAAAATAGCATGAATTCCTGCAGAAGTAAAATCACTTTTAATGTGGTCATAAGATTTAGCAATAAAGGAGAAAGAATATACATAATCATCCATACCCTAGCACTAGTTATAAAGGATTCTGTCATCAAAACAAAGTACACCTGTTCCTTTACAACAGTTTTCTCTTTGAGAACAATTATAAGGTGACTAATAAAAAAAATTTATGCAGCTGGTATAAGTTGAAGAAAGGAAGGAAGAGAGTCCATTATCTAATCTTGTTTGATAATGAGATATCATAATGATGGCAATAGTAAGCATTTGGATATAATAGTCTGCAGGAGAGGAAGAGACCCTAGCCAAACTTTTTCAGAGAGATTAGGATTCTTTTAATGCAGAACTTGGCTCCTCTATATACAAGCTAAGTCACAGTTAGAATTTATTTTTAAAAAATTCAGTTAAATTGATAAAAAATTTGTATGGACATATCTACATCGAATCAAGTGAAAATAGGGCAGTGTTCTTTGCTACTAATTCTTTTATGACAGAATTGATTTTTAAAGATTTCTGTCTCTGCTGCTTGCTCCAGCCCTCACTGGCACAGTTACCACCCTGTCAATAGTGCTGCTTCAACTGTTCATGAAACAGTGCTCTGAACTGAAGCTGAAAAATTATCTTGTTTAAAGACAACCCTCCTCCAACGACACCAAAAAAGAGATGCGTGTATGAGTGCTCTTACCCTGGATTGTTTCACAGGTCAGGTTTATTATACAGCCTCACATGGAGCTCAGTTAGCAGGATGAAGGCTAGTGACCTGACCGGGAGGCAGATGGGAATGTAGGACACCAGGAAGGTCAGAAGGAGTAGAGAGGGCAGGGACCTTCCGAGGATCCTCTTGTACTCCAGCAATGTCTGAACTGAAATGAAAAATCATAAGCAATTTTTGTTTCTAATAGTTTTGCTAAAAATATTAAACGTTTGTATTGGGTTTGTGTGGCAAGGTTT
>NW_009602338.1:17959-18735 GCF_000690535.1 Cariama cristata | reverse complement strand
TCTATGATTCTATGATTCTATGATTCATAAACCTTTGAGTACACTAACACCTGGGTATGTAATTTTCGTTACTTTGGTTTTGCTTCATTCCTAAAGTCATTTGTTATTCTCCTGTTTAGGAAAACTGTCATCCACTTAAAGTATAGACAGTGCAGTTCTGATTCGTATATCATAAACAGCTTTTTAATAATTGTATTGTTAAATTATTTGTTGAAGCTATTCAACAAATAACAAATCCATTTGGCAATACTCAAGGTCAGTTTGAGAATGATATGTTAATCAAAAAGAGGGTGAAGTCTTCTTTCGCCTATCAAATTTTTAATTACAATCTTAAAATTTTAATCATGGGATGGGGTTCAACAAAAATACAGTTTACGGCTTCTGATATTGGATCAAAACCACCACAGGCACACTCTAAATAGTAAAAATCACTTACAATCTCACTATGCCTGTTTAGATGTGGTCAAAAATGTTGCGTTATCTCTGCTTTGACCAGTTTTATGCCAATTCCACTAAAACATGTCAAAGCCAGCTTGCCTTTCCACACCTAGCCTTCAGGCCTCTTTGCTTGTTTCTTTCTTTTCCTTCCCACTACTTTTTCCCAAAAACCATTTTCTCTCAGTACTACTGTCCTTCCATTATTGCAGGTTTGGGGTTTTGCTTTTACTTTCATTTGAACACATGCTGGAACAAGACCTTTATTCTTCTTTGACTGTTTGCCACAGAAGTCTTGACTATTGGTTTTGTTTGGTTTTTTTTTTAGCTCAGTCCTTGCC
>NW_009602338.1:0-17928 GCF_000690535.1 Cariama cristata | reverse complement strand
CCTACCCAGAGGCATGACACCTTCACCTAATGAGGTTCATGCCACATGAGAACCATGCACATTCTCCTGGATCTATCTGCCACCCTCTAAACTGGACACAGACACAGGCAATGAGTTTAAAAGGGCCTTGGGGAGTTCAGTATCCCTCACTGTCAACACATTAAAATGGTTTATTGCAACTTTTCTACACAAATAATCCAACATGGAGATCCAGGGAGCTGGAGCAATGCAGGACCAGGACTCTGAGGAAAGTCTCAAAGAAAGTTCATTAATGAACTATTAGTGAAAGATTCACAACATTAGTGTCTGGAATGAGGAGTCAGATGAGGATGGGAAATAGTTCTGGAATGCAACAGAAATACATGACGAAGTATCTAGGATTCTCTTTTGTAAAAACCTAATTCTGCTATTCTAAGGAGGAACAGGGATTCATCGGTTGTTAGCAGATCTTTGTGAGAGCAGGGACAATAGCAGAGATTGAGTAAGTTCCCAGGAATCAGGTCCCTGTAAAGATCAACTCATTTCAGTATTTCAGGAGCAGTGGGATCAACAGACTTCCCTCTCCTTTATGTCTGTCATTCACATGATAATGTCAACCAAAAACCTCAGGAATAAAAGATGTCACCTTTTGCATCACATAGGTGGTTGCTGTCTTTCCAGATGCAGTCTGCTTGCACTCTGCAGTCAGCAGAGTGATGGTAATCAAACATTACCAGCTTCAAACGCAGCAATGCAGATCTCTTTCATACTTGGTAGTATATTCCCCTTGGCCACCTGCTACACCAGACAAGGGTTAAAGTCAACACGGATCTTTGTGAGTGTTGCCTTCTCCTGCCTGAATTTCCTCCTGCTCTGATGGTTGTCCTTCCCACATGTTGCAGTACAGGAGTCCATTTCCTTTCCCTCTAGACTGACTCTCATCTCCACTGGATTCCCTGCCCTGTGCAACATCCATGGTGCATTGGACCATCATGCACTGGCTTTCTTATGCTATATGGGCCATACAGAAACTGGAAACATTTTTGTCACCACTTTGCAAGCATGTATAATGTTGCCATTTGGTGGCATTGCATGTACTTGCAGTGCAGGAAATAAAGGCTGTTACTCCTGCAGTGGCAGTTTCACCTGGTAGTGGCATGATACACAACAGTCTACAAGACTGTTTCTGTTTTGAAGTCATAACCTCAGGGCTGTCTCTCTTCTGCTTTTCTCCCTCCAGCTTGAGTTGATTCCACAGTACACAAAGCTGTTCTTGTAATGATTTAGCAAACCACAGCACATGGAATGTCTTAGGTTCATTTTTGTTTTGTAGTGAATTTTTATCCTAAGAAAAAGAGCTCAGTGGCTTTTGCACTAGAGGCAATGCAAAATTACAGAATTGTGTGAACTCTGAAACGATTTATGGGCATGGGGAAAGAAATTCAATAAACCTGATTCCCTCTCCTTAGAGAGAGCTTCTGTAGAAGGAAAAAATAGAGAAAAGCAGAACAAAGTAAATTTTGCACGGGATCCTGAAATGTTCATCAAAGTGAGAAGTAAAGGTGAAATGAGTTGCCCATAAATGCAAGTATTCAGCAAAGTCAGAAATTGACTCTAGTTTTAGTGATCTGTATTTGTGTCCCAGGTTTCTTCTGAAAGCAATCAGAAGACATCCTAGTGGGGAGTTAAGATCAGTGTGATATTATGCATAATGAAAGTCTTTCCCTCTTCCAATGTAGAAATTCTGTTTTTCATATTTACCTTACCAGTCCTCTTCTGCTGAGGGACTGTGACCATGGGGTTACTGCTATACTAAATAAAAACTGACTCAAACTATTTACAGTTTTACAATAGATAAAAATAGCAATATTTCAACCTGATTCACTCTCCTCGTGGTGTTTTGTTTTTCCCCTTGTCTGCCCTGTTGCCCATCACTTCATATTATGAGACATCCACTTATCAACACTGGATATTTAAATTACTTTCTATCAAAAAGAGAAAATCAAACCTATTTTTAAAGGCTTGCATTAGAAAATGAACTTTTAAAGGTTTTATTCCCACCTCTTTTTATTTTGTTTCTTTTTTAAAAAAATTTTTTGTCTTCTGACACCTACAGCTTTTCATACTGTAAAATCAATTTGGCAAACTGCTTAAGAGGTAGATTGTCTTGCATGTTCACAGTACTTGTAGGGACCTTTGTGGAATGCGATCTATGGATAGATGCAAGTTGTAGGGAGACCACTATACTCAGGAAAACAAGAAGAAATAGAGAAGACAGGGAACATGTTTTCCCTTCCATTGAATCTAGTGTGGTAACTTACATCAGTTTAAGGGGCTTATAAAAATAATAGCCAACTGGTGTGTAATATTTAAAATTATTTTACCAAAGTTTGGACGACTTCATAAAAAAGCAAGACAACTATACAGTCTAACTATATAGGATTTAAATATAATGATTTTCTACTATAGATGTATTTATGTCATTTTTTGACTGCAAAAACTGAACATGAAATTATCTACATAATTGGAGACTGAAGGAAGAAACAAGGAGAGGAAAGATTTACTTGTTCAGCTGCAATATATAAACTTCGAGATTTGCATTTAGTTCCAGCTAAGCATGCTTAAAGAAAAGAAGGAAAAAAAAGAAAGCATAACCCAGGAAAACCTCTTTATGACAGCGTCTGTGGAATTAAACATGTACTATTTTCATTGATGACAAAACACTGTTTTCTCCCTCTGCAATTCCATGTAAATGCAGCCTCAAGCACTGGTATTACAGGATCTCTGATGATTTCCAGCTTTGATTTTCCAATTCAGAGTTTTTACTAAATTGACAATCTTAACATTAGTAATTAAAAGCGGCAGTTTTATTAATCAAACATGTTCAGCCAGACAAACATGATTAAAACTTGATATAATCTTACAGTGCAAATGCTTAAGCACCCGGAAATACTTTAATGAAATATTGGCTTAATGGTAAGTGAAGTGTTGAGAAGATATCTAGCCCTCTACTCACTTTTTCTTCAGCTATGCAGTCCAACAATGCAAATCATAAACAGGCCTGCCCTGGCATTAATATGACTACCATCCAGTCTCCTGCCCATGCATTTAAGTAGCTAAATTCTAAGCAGTTTTGGTCAGTTAAGAACTCTGTTTAATGCTTCATTACTTCTTGTTCAAAGCACATGACCAATGGAAGAAATTACATTTCGAAAAGATTTTACTTCATAGGTAAAACAAGAAAGAGTTGAAATAATACAAAATTGTGGAAATAGATTTATATTGAAATAAATAATTTTGAAGAAGAGGGCTAGTTAAGTTTAAAAAGTCCTCATTCCACCTGTGTGAAGTCACCCTGCCAGTTAAGGAATGCAAAGAAGAGCTTGTACCTTAGAGTTAATAAATCCAGAGTGACAGCTTTCCAGGGAAAATGCCTTACCTCATTCTGTATTTGAAGAGTTTGTGGACCCAATCCAGTGTCCTTCTGGTCAAGAGGTCACACTAAAGGAGAAACACAAAAATGCCCTGTAGGTCCAGGACAAAAGAAACCCTCTCTTTCAGGTCATATTTTTCTCCAAATTTAATTCACCTAAAAGCATACCTCATTTGGTGATTTTGCCTCATTACTGTTCACAGTTCATTAATCAATTCATTAAACGATCTTAAAAGTTTCCAAGAGAAGACAGAGATGGGAAGTGGTGAGAAACTGAAAGTTCGGAACAGGGGACCGGGACTGGTCAGACAAGGACACTAATACCCAGGGAGAGGCAACGTGGGAAAGATGGGACTAGCAGCTCCTGAGAGGAGGAAAATGAGAAAGGGAGAAGGAGTTGGGGAAGGCTGGACAAGAAAACTCCTGTCGTAGGAAGTGCAGCCATGCATCATAGGAAAGACTGGGGCACAGGGGAGAATGGAGATGGCAGGGATGAGGAGGCTGGGACTGGGATGAGAAACTGGTGAACTGGTGCTGGAGCTGTTTGCACAAACCAGCTAGAAAGTCAGAGTTGTGAATGAGAAAAGGCTTTGGACGGAAGCAGAACATAATAAGCTTGCTGAAAAGACTACATTGCTATTCAGAGCCTGGAAGGGAGCCCAAGACTCAGGCCTCACCAGTTCTCCACTGTCAACAAAATGCTTATGAACCCATGGCGAAGTGTCTGTCTTTTGTCTGTGAATTGAGTGCTAAATGATCATAGGCAATGTCAGTCACTGAGCTCAGGTATCAGGATGGCTGCAGGATGGCCTACAAATAAGTGAGGAAAGAAAATGTTCAGGGGAACCTTTTGTTCAATCAGGAAGTGGATAGATTCAGTAGAGGCTATTGAATCTAGCAAAACGTTGGATAAATATCAAGAAACAAGGCTGCTTGTTTTATCACAAGCAAGCAAACAAACAAACAACCTCCTAAATGCAACAACCGCAAAGCTTTGATCATTTTGGCTTTTGTCATTCATTGCTATCTGGAAGGAACTGCCAAAAATATAATATTCCCTATTGGCAGGGCTTCAGGGTTTGTGAGACTTGATAGGCTCCTGCAGGGAAAATCAAGGCAATCTGCATTAACAATGCATTTCTCTGTACTGAAAGACCCTTGCAGAACACAGGGAGCAAAAAGGAAGGTTTCAGCTCTTAACATTGTAGTCTGCTGGTTTTGACATGAACCTGTTTAAGGAATTACCCTATGCAATCTCTGTGAGAGAGAACCTGAAGAGTCCCATTTAGCAGGACAGGCTAACATAAGAGAATGACACTTTTGTTCAAGAAAAGACAAGGGAAAGATGTACAGCCGACAACTGAAAGACATCATGTCAGATTTAGAGCTTTAGATTTAGTTTTAAATTTAGATTTAGAGCTGTTCTTCCTTATATCCATCCAAGTCTTTGATTACATTAGAAATATGGTAGGTAGATTACAAGCTTCAGGTTGTGGACTGCCTGTCTGTAGTAAAGAATAATCCTGACTGTCTTGGCCTCCACCTCATCTTTTTTCCTTTTCTTAAAATCTGAATTATTATGGGGTTATGTGGAAATTCATTCAAGGATGGAGTAGATATATAACCACATAGTAAGAATATAGGTTATTGTTGAAGTTCATTACTGCAAGGTTGAGAGGGTGGGGTGGCAAGGAACAATGTATATACCAAGTTTAACCAAATCATAATCTTACAATCTTGAGCTGCTAACTTGATATATTGCTTCAGTCCTAAGAGTTATCTTTTATGTTTATGTATTTTCACATCTATGGAACTGTATCAGAAATGTTTTTATACTGGCTACTACATTAAATCATCCAGACCTTGATTAAAACCACTTAAAATTAATAATTCATGGATAATATCAGAAAAGATATCACAAGAATAGGAAGATATTTCTGACTACTCATGGGAACTAATTATGTTTGCCATTTCTGATTGAGACACGTGTTATCTTGCAAGAGTATATGTCACTTTGTCTGGTATTTAGATGACAACAGTATTCATTAGTCCCATTGGCTTCATCAAAAAGTTTAACGATTATTTTAAAGAACAAATTGCATTTTCTGACATTTAAATTCATTGTGTAGAAAACTCTTTAAGTGATAATTTCCGAAGCAATTCATAGACTAAGAGAGACTATGCTAGAGGTAAAAAAAAAGTGTGATAGGTTGAGATGGAGAGAAATTGCATATATGTCTTTGTTTAAAGTAGGAAAAGAATCATAATAAGAATATAATGAAACAGAAATGAAGACTGCCTGAGGATAGGTAGCTCCAGTTGAAATAAACCAGGTACAATAAAGTTGATTCAAGGAAAAAAGCTAGGAGTAAGTGGTCAGATTCTTAATTTCCTAATTGAATTAATTTGAAGATATTCTCAGAATAAGAACGGATTTGGTTTTTTTTTTTTTTCTGTATTGTGGTTATTTAAATGTGCTTTTTCCAAAATAACCAAAGAAATTCTTTTTTGGCAATCATTAATTACAGTACTTGCCAAAACTAATGGTTTAAGTCAAACCAGGTTACAAATCGTACTATGAAATCTTTAACCAGTGGAACAACTCTCTTCTTTTTTTGGGTGTAATCTTTCTGAAAGTTCTGAAAGTAAAAAGCTCCAAAGCTGCAGTATTGTTTGCCAAAATTCAGTTCTGAGTACATTTTCACAGATGGCCCATGCATCCCTAAAATCTCTGGGAAATGCTGACCAAATGCAGCTACACATAAAAAAAGCCAAACCTCAAGGCAGTGCTCATAGATGATCTGTCATTTTCAATTTGGTATGTATCAATATTGTTGTCCTTGTCCTAAAAATACACTTAGATATTAATGGAAACGCAACCTACTTGAATCACAAGTGATCCTTCAGGCTCTTCCAAGCACTTCAGTTTTAACAGTCTCTCCTATTCATTTTCTGACAGTTTAAGAAGGTTACACCTGCCATTAGCATCTCATTAACATTTTATTTATGTACAAAGACCCAAAATTTGCCATAACTGATTGGCAGTGCCATAGAAACTTAATTCCAGGGGCTAAATCATGTAAGGGCTTAGCACAATAGCCTTTTACCCCTGCAGGGCACAAGTATGTTTATTCCCATTATTCCTATTGCAAACCTACCGCACAGCCTGGTATTGGAGATAATGCCCAGCAGAGATCTAGATGTAGAATAAAATTACTGGTAGTGAAGGTTCAATTTATGTAGTCAGAGAAATAACATGTTAAGAGAAAACTAATCTTAATATCCAAATACTTTGTTTGTCTAAGGTATTAAGTATCACATGGAATCTTCTTGTAGTCAGTCTCATCAATAAATGCAACAGTAACTGATCACTGGTAACCCAGTTTCAGAAGGCACTTCTCATTCGATAAGGTATAATCTGCACATAGGAATAGGCTCTCTTTGGAAAGAGCAGTAACAGCAAAAAAAAAAAAAAAAAAGAAAAGAAAGGGGGAAGGAGAAAAAGGGACAGGCACAATGTTTTGGTCCTTCCCCATTATTTTTTCAAAAGCACTTTTTATTGAAACAAACATACATAGCAAATTTTATTCCTTGTTGACAGAAACTCCCCATGCACCTATTCACACAATGCCAGCCTCTACCCTGAGCTAATCTAATACCCTTCTTAAATATTGTATATGTTACAAATCACTAAACTGTCAAAAGCCAGCGCTCAGTAAGCGGGTGCTGTCAGCACGGATTCAGCCATAGCACTTAGTTACCGCACCCTTCATGGAGTGAAACTTAAGACTAGTCTTCTTCCTCGAGCTGACTCTTCCCCTCAGATTGATGCCTACTAAGCATCACGAATATTGATTGTCTTGCGGAGATCTGTGACCAACCTGTGTAAATAAGGTACTTCATTCTCCAGTCTGTCTGGTGGTTTCTAAAATCAGTAATGTTATCAGGGAGAAATATGAAAAATTTGTATATATTTCTTTCCCAAAGTAGATTGTTGCTCAGGTAGCTCTTAGGTAAAGTAGGTCTCAAATGGGATGGCTGCTCTGTATGTCGTCAGGTTGCAAAGGTGTGTATGCTATTTAAATGGGATCCTAACTATTTATGAATTTCCTGATTTTCCTTCCCACAGTGCTGAATCATATCTCCCCAGCTAGTTATTTCTAACCTGTCACCGTTTTGTGCATGGGGCATTTTCTCCCCATGTTGCACTCAGATCCATCTCTTGAAGCAAAACACAGGGCAAAGAGACTTCTGGCTGTGAAAAAAAAAAAAATAAAATAAAAATTAGAGGCTTCAGTTAAGACTACTAGTGAAATTTTTTGTCTGTATCTCATTAAACACTTCATTTTTGCAGTTCTAAGCCCTCAGAAATGGAAACATTCCTACACTTTCTTCTTCAGAAGACTTAACTTGAGTGAAATGTAGAGAAAGTAGGTCCCATACTCTTTGCATTAGATGATCAGTACTGACAGATTCTGTTTACATATGTAAAACTAAAGTACATAGGAGAAAACTCTCAAAAGTGCCTGTTGGTCAATCTGTGGAGTCTATAGAGTCATAAGGGACTTGTGTGCTGCAGATGCCCAGTAGCAGTGGTCCCAAAGTGATCCCACTAAGACTGGAAATCCATCAGTATAGCTGCAAGGTGGGCTGGTGCCAGAACATGCTGTGCTTAAAGTCTCCCTCATGGTCATCCAATGACCTTGTAAATATGTGGCATAAGTGACTTAGAAACCTGTACCTCATTGATTTCCAATAGAGTGAAGTGCTTTTGAAAGTGCTACCACTAATATTTAGGCTGCAGTCAGCAGAGGACGTCCATGGGGCGAGAGTTCACACCTAGATGTTTAATGAAAGCAGAGCATGGTTACAAGTCCCAGGCCTGCAAAGCCCAGCTACGGAGGCTGTTCATGCTGCAAACAAGCAGTGCAACCAAAGGTATGCAGGAATTATGAACTACCAGCCTCCAGCCTTTCTGTAGTTATGCTGTTCTTCAAATCTTTAACTGAATCCTTTGACAAGAATGAAACAGACTTCGCCCTTTCAATCAAGCATGCATGAAGACTGAATGTTTTACAGACATTTGGGAAAAAATAACTTTAAGTCACACACTCTGCTCTTTGCCTCTATATGCAGATTGGAGCTTCAGCCACCACAGCAACACAGTCAAAAAATAGTTAAAAAATAAATAGATTCTCCCATATTTAACCATTCCCAGATTGTTCTCCTCTTATAGTTTGTTGAAGTTGCTGAATTTTCAAAGACTTTCTAGAGTTACAGTCAGTTAGAATTCATCTCATGTTCCTTTTTAATTTGCATATATCTGACATATAGTCCTCTTCACACAGGTCCATGTGAATAGGTGATTAACGGTGATTCATGTGTTGAAGTACAGCAGGCCACTCTGCTCCCCCCAAAACTCATACATTTTTAGGTAATTGCATGACTACTTGTATTTGAGGAAAACTGGAACCTATAAAGTAATAATCAAAGATACTACCATATGCTCTTCAAAAAGTTAGCATAGTTGAAAAATAAATCCGTAGTTTGGTCTGGCTTCATTACACAGAACTGGGTTTTTGTTTGCCAAAAATAAATTAACTTCTGGCATCACTGGATGTCGATATCTTCCTGCACTATAGTTGCTCCATTCTACAATTAACTATTAATTGTGACTGAAACATCACCTTCATGTCACTGAATCACTTATCTTGCTCATTCCTTTCTTCAGAATTTTACAGGAGTCCTTTCTTCTCTCTGCAGTTCTTTGTGGTCATTCTTCCTTTTCCAGATCATGCAGGGAAGGTGTAGAAAGACATGGGCTTTTGCCCAGGAGTGAAGAGAATGATTAAAAGGTGTTACTACTGAAAGGTACTCAGGGAAAACAGCTCTATTTCTTCATTTGCCACAGGGATAACATTGGTAATTTTTTTGACAGTGTGCCTTTTAACAGGACTCCCTTAAAAATCAGTGCATGTTATTCTCCTGTAATTTAAATATTTCGCATTGCAGAATACCAGATAAAGAGAATCCATCAATAAGCAAAAACAATTCCCTAGAGACAGCAAGGAGAGCAATATCAAGAGACTTTGGCTAAATCTCTCATTTTATGTCTTTAACAATTCTAACCTAACACTATTGGCAGGTTAAAGCCAAGTTTATTGCCAGTTGAACTAAAAGGAGAAAATACTTCCGATTAAAACTAGTGAAAGTTTGAGCATAGAGTTCAGAAATGAAAAATATTACTCATAAAGATGAACAGATGAGAAGTATATGGATTTGGATGAGATTTAGGTTGGCTTTTTCATTCATCACAAAGCAACTGGGAAGTACCGAATAGACAGACGAGATAATCCAGGAGGGCAGTAGACTAAAGAAAAAGGGCTAGTAAGAACAGGAAAAAAGGGAGCATTTATTTAGCAGAAAATGAATGTATTAACAGCACATTTCAACAAAGGCACTAGGGGGTGCGAAGGAAAAAACATTACATGAATACCAGAGGTGTAAGCTAGGGAAATTAATAAAGGCAATAGTCATGGCTTGTTTATGAATATATATTTGAAAAGAGGGTATCAATGAAATTTGCAGAGACAAAATAGTCATTATTGGGAATGTAAGAAAGACTGATAATAGTCCAGTTAGAAAAGGTTGAGCAGGCAAACAAGGAGATAAAATAGCACTCAATCAAAAGCATTACCTTTTTCCAGTTGTTAAATGTCTTGGAAGTAAATAAGTGTGAATGCACATGGATCAATATTTTTCTTTATTCTATCAGATAAAGCAACAAACAATGTAAGTTTGCATCTGTTACAGACTGCAAATATTTCTGTAGAAAACCAAAACACATCTACCTATAACGTGACGGGAGAAATAGCTGCGTCACATGGCTTTAATCTGAAATAATATGCTAGGAAACTTCTTCAACCTTACCCTTTACAATTTCTTAACTAAAAAAGCATTGTCTCCAGCATGCAGGAATTTGGTGTGAGATAGAATGTTGTAGTGTAAAAGGTAAACTAACTCTTACAGGTTTTTTGAACGCAAGCAATAATTTACTGGTTTTATGTGTGGAAAACAGAGAACACAATATAAGAAGGATGTGGAGGTATTGAAATATGTCCAGAACTGGACAAGAAAGCTGGTGGAAGGGCTGAAAGGTATGTCCTATGAGGGGTGGCTAAGGACTTTGGGTTTATCTAGTTTGGAGAAAAGGAGGCTGCAAGGCAACCTCATTGCTCTCTGCAGCTTCCTGAGGAGGGGACGTGGAAAGGGAGGTGCTGAGCTCTTCTCCCAGGGATCCAGTGATAGGACACGTGGGAAGGGGTCAAAGTTGCGCCAGAGGAGGTTTAAACTGGACATTAGGAAGCCTTTCTTTACAGAGTGGGTGGTCAAACACTGGAACAGGCTTCCTATAGAGGTGGTCGATGCCCCAAGCCTGTCAATGTTTAAGAGGCATTTGGACAATGCCCTTAACAACGTGCTTTAAATTTTGGTAAGCCCTGAACTGGTCAGGCACTTGGACTAGATGGTCATTGTAGGTCCCTTCCAATTGAAATAGTCTAGTCTAGTCTAGTCTAGTCTATTTTTTTCTGTTCTATTCTAATGTTACCAGCCACTTCCCCAGCACAACCTCTTTGTTAATTCCTTCTTTACTTAACATACACTTCGATAACTTAATAAGAATTGTTTAAAGAGATGACCAGGGATCACTACTGCCCATTTGTAACAAGTCCTCAGGGAAGGCTTCAGAGGAAATAAAACATTTTTTTTCTTTTTTTTTTTTCTCCCTCCAGTTTCAAAAAACTGTAAATAAAATCACCAAAGTAATTACAGGCTTTTCATTCTGGCATTGGTCTCAAGCAAAGTTACGGAACAACTGATCCTGGAATAGGTTAATACGAATGTAGTGGATAATATAATTAAGGCCAATAAACATTCATTCATAGAAACTAACTCCTGTCAAACTAGCTCAATATCATCTTCCAAGCTTACATATTTCTGGTGATATGATGCACATTTGTAAGATATCTCACTTGATGTAGTATAACATTTTAAGAAGCTACAGTGATAAGAAAATCATTGTGGCACATATCAAATTATTAAATTTTGACTATCTGGTAAGATTCACAACAAAACTAGAAAACCCATTATTCATCAGGATCTTCTGTTGAGATGCTATGTCTTCCGGTTTGATGTTATCTTATACTTCCTGTTAATGATGGATAGGCAATCATAACATTAAGATTCATTAAGTTTATAGGTGACACAAAGGCTGAGGGAGTGGTCAATAATAGATACAAGTCAGGGTGGAAAGCAGTTTGGATAGCATTGTAGCCTGGATTCAAGTGCCAATAGGCATTTCTGTACTTCAGAATATGTATTCAGGATTGAAGCATGTATTTAAGATTGAAGCCTATGGATTTTGCTTTCCCAGAATTGGAGACTTGCCATTCTGGGTGCAACAGGTCTAAAGGCTCTGGAATATTTCTTGTCAATTAATAGTTATTTTAAAATATACTCCTTATTTGAAGGTATGGCCAAAACACCGAGCACTGATTTTGGCTATATATTCAGAGAAAGATTATTCCCTAGAAGATGGGCATTTATGTTATCTCTATATATTACACTTATGCAGCTACTATTAAAATAAGACCTAATTCTGACGGCTGCACTTCAAGAGTTATTTTGAAAAGTTGTGGAGTGCATGAAAGAGCCAAAAGATTTATTAGAGACTGGAAATAATTCCTTGTGTTCAGAGGCTGTAAGTGTTTGTCTTGGATAAAGGGTAGTTGATTACCATCTCTAAATACCTATATGAGAAAAAGAAAACTGGTTTAAAAGGGTTCTTCATTCTAGCAAAGATGTATTAAGACTCTAGGTCTGAGCTGATGCTAGATGACTGTAGACTAAGAAAAACTCACCTGTTTTTCCCAATGAGAATAACTAAGTATTGAAAGAACTTCAAGGCTTACAGTGCAACTTTATTGCTGGAAATTTTGAAATGAAGACAGGAGGCCTTTCTAAAACATGTTCTACTTTATCCATAACTTTCAGGTTTGCAGCAGTGATTACTTCAGAAAAATCTCATACCATGCAGAAAGTGCAAACAGATAATCACCATAGTGTCTTCCAGAATGCAACATGATTAAAGCTTTTAGAAGTTTATAAGGGAAATTGGGCCACAAGAGCATATGTTAGGGACAGTTCAGGTGGACTGTATGTCAGTATGGATAAGAAGAAACAGGTTACTCCATTCCACCATTATGTAAAAGATGTCACAGTGCAGTCACAATGGTAAGGCCAAACTCATGAACATTTTAATTGAACAAAAAGAATATCAGGTCAAGCAAAATGTTGCCTTTTTTTTTTTTTTTATGCATAAAATTAAATTCTGAGGAAGAAAAAGAGAGCATTCTATTTGAAAATATTGATATGGGTTTTTTAGATAACTAATTGAAAACTATTTTGGCTTGTTTTGGAATTACAAGCTCACCAAATCCAGTCCTGTGGGACTTCATAACAAAATTTAGTACAAAGGGGCCTCCTCCCACAAACAACAGCTCTTGCGAGTAAGAATTTTAGAAATAACTGAGGAGTGATCAGCATTGACAGATGACATAAACATGGGGGTTCCCAGGCATGATTTGGTGGTTACTAAGAGCAAAGAGAATGTAAGAGTCATTAGTGTTGTATATTCTCAGACTTCCTACAGTATTTGGTGCTCTGTGGAGCATGAAGAACGTTCTGTTTGAAAAGTATTACACAGCTCCCCGTCAATACTCTCCCAAAAAAAGTTTGTTACATCCTGCATCTACTTTCGCCGACATAGACCGCTATGGTATTTTATTATTGTTTTTACTTCATCTGCTATTGTTCATTTTTCTTCTTCAAGCACAAAAGAAAACCTATACATGGTAAAGAGTAACATTTCTTTGGAATAGTCAGTAATGGATCATGCATGCTACACGGTATTTGTATATTGATTTTCTCTTAGATTGATGCATGAATGCAAACAGAGATTATGTGGATAGCTTTTCTACTGTTAAGGCAGAAATCGAACTGGACTGCTAATCATGGATCGAAGTCTTGCTTATGGTATTATACAATTTTATTCTCATTATGTGGCTTGATGAAACTGCATTTTTTGGAGGACTTTCCAATATTACTTGTACCTTACAACAGCCAAATTAAAATTCCATTGTTTTCATTAGTACCCTATTTGAAAGAACATATGAAATAATGCTTCATGTTTTAAAATGAAAATATCATTATGCCTAAAGATAATAGGCCTGAACATCCTGAGAGCAATTCTGACACTCGTAATACCACACAGATGAATACGGTAGTATAATTTCACATAGCTTTTGTTGAAGTAGAGTATTACAGAATTATAGAACCATAGAATTGTTTAGTTTGGAAAAGACCTTTAAGATCATCGAGTCCGTCCGTTAACCTAGCATGGACAAGTACACCACTAAACCATGTCCCTAAGCACCACATCTACATGTCTTTTAAATACCTCCAGGGATGGTGACTCAACCACTTCCCTGGGCAGCCTGTTCCAATGCCTGACAACTCTTTCAGTGAAGAAATTTTTCCTAATATCCAATCTAAACCTCTCCTGGCACAACTTGAGGCCATTTCCTCTTGTTCTATCGCTTGTTACTTGGGAGAAGAGACTGACACTGACCTCGCTACAACCTCCTTTCACGTTGTTGTAGAGAGCAATCAGGTCTCCCCTCAGACTCCTCTTCTCCAGACTAAAGAACTCCAGCTCCCTCAGCCACTCCTCGTCAGGCTTGTGCTCTAGAAACTTCACCACCTTTGTTGCCCTTCTTTGGACACACTCCAGCACCTCCAGGTCTTTCTGGTAGTGAGGGGCCCAAAACTGAACATGGTAGTCGAGATGCAGCCTCACCAGTGCTGAGTACAGGGGGACGATCACTTCCCTAGTCCTGCTGACCACGCTATTTCTGATACAAGCCAGGATGCTATTGGCCTTCTTGGCCACCTGGGCACACTGCCAGTTCATGTTCAGCTGATTGTTGACCAACACCACCAGGTTCTTTTCATCCAGGCAGCTTTCCAGCCACTCTTCCCCAAGTCTGTAGCGTTGCATAGGGCTGTTGTGACCCAGGTTCAGGACCTGGCACTTGGCGGATTATATACAGTAGTAGGACTAAGAAGAAAGAATATATGTATTTGGCAGCACAGCTTGTATAAGTATATAAACACATAAACATACTAATAAGCAAAACATTCTTGATCATACCACCAAACGCTATAATACTTTTTTTTTTTTTTTGCAAAGCTCGTATTTTTAGAATTAATTTTGGAGGTCAGTTGTGTTCATGGACTTTGATCCATCTCCAGAGTACATTCAAAGCACTTCAGACACCTAACAGAAGATATGGGCTACAGTGAAATGATTACAGCTGAATCCACAGTAACTGTTTTTGAAAGTGCCAGTATGGCACATAATAAATTGGTTAGGGCACAAGAAATATTGACTAGTAGTTTCCAAGTGACTATGGGATACAATTAATTTAAACCTTGAAAAATGGGTCTTTCATTAATTTAATTTCAGTTCTTCAAAAAAGTTCCAGTATACAACCTAAGTATGTCAATAATTCCTGGGGGGTGAAGGGGGTGGGGGAAATCAATACAAAAAAATTAGATCTTTGAACAAATTCATTCGTTTTCCAGAGTCAATACTAAATGCCAAAATCAGAAGATGAAATAACTTTATGTGCTGGAAACATAGTCATCAACTTTTAGAAGCAGGCAATCGTTCATTTAACAAAACTGTCATTTTACAAAAATCTTTTGAAAATGCTGCTTGCATCAAAAGAAATGAAAGTTCACTATATAAGGAAGAACAAACAGAATAAATGTAAATTTTTTTATGATGATGAAAAAAATTGATAGCTTCAAGTAAAAATATGTTCCTCAATGTTATATTCTTCTTGTTATTACTCAAGAAAAAAAATTAATGTCTATCGGTTCGGATAAGTTAGGACAAAGTCTTGGTCTTACTTGACTTTAAAAAATCTGTTGCCTTCAGACAGTCTGGGATTTGGTCTTTGCTTTTCACACTGTAATCTGTCAATATTTGATTTTTATTACGCATGCTTATGAATATGTATATACTTATAATTGAACATGATTTCTAAAAGCACAAACAATGCTGTTGGCATTGGGTTTCTTTTTTTCACTGTATACTGGTGTAGTAATTCATCTATGATAATTAGAAACTTAAGCAATGATTTGGCACTCATGGTGTGCATGGATTTCTGGGAAATTTGCTTTTCAAGTGTAAGTGCTGAAAGCCGAATCTGAGCTACAGTGTACCTGTACATGCATGCACAGACACACAGAGGCACATCCTGATAATACCAAAGGCAATTATGAACGCAAAACTAGAGATCTTTGGGACATAGAAAGCTTTTTTGTTCTCTGTTTGTTCAATATCTATTAGACAAGACTCTTGCCTGGTGTCACAAATGAGTGTTTTATGGTCACTCAAAGAATCACCATCACAGGTATTAGCAGAAACAGTTTCAATATGAATCAATAAAAAGGCGACTTAACAAAGTTCGATGGCAAGGTTCATTCTATTACTTACTATATGAAAGGGATGTACACAGGAAAAATCAAGTTAAAATCAAGCTAGAGTGGTTTACACAGAGACTGGGGCTAAAAGGGGAAGGGGTAAGTGAGACCCTCCCGTTGAGTCATGAGGTTTGGAGTAGATTCCCTTGCTTTCTAAACTCCTTCTTGGACTGCAGTCTAGGTGCAGCTGGATCTACCCTTCGTCTCAAACTTGGTCAAGAGTTTATGTCTAATAGATACCAGGAGTGAGGTAGGTAGTAGCAGGATTTAGCAGCACTTTTCATTTAACAGTGCTTAATCACTAATTTAACATCCATGAAGTACTGTGATCATAACAGTGACTTAAATTGTTATAAAGTATTTGAACTGATCCATGCATGAACACAAACACTGAGAGATATTTATGTATATGTATAGAGATAAATGTATAAAGAAATAAATGTATATAGGTATACCTGTTAGAAAAATTTCCCTTGAGTTCAGTGAAATACTCACTTCAAATGCCTTGGCATTTCTCAGCAGGCATGGGTCGAGTCTTGAGGAGTGAAGGGTTTTGGCCCAGGCTCCACTGTCTGATTTCAGCAACGATCCCGCAAACTTTGCAAACTTGAGAGTTTCGCAAATTCCGAGAAGCGTCCCACCCAGAGGGAGACGCTGGTTGCAGCCCACTGCAGTCCAGGAGAGCTCAAAGAGTCTCGCTCAAGACCGCTCTTTTTAGATTCTCAAGGTGATTGACTTTAGTAAATTTCCATTCTGGCCACAATTCAAGTCGGTAATTCCTGGAATTCCAAAAATTCTAGCAGTAATTATACTATGTTTTGCTTGAGCTATGATTCAGATAACTGATGCACCCAGGCCTGTTTTTCTCAGGCTTCCAAGGCCTGTTTGGTTGAGTTTCTATTCAGATAAGAGATATACTGAGGCCTGTTTTGTCAAGCTTCTATGCTTGACCAGGTGACAGAAGTTGCCAGTACAGTCAGCATTTTTCCATCCTTAGCCGTGAGAGAGTTTCTGGTATGATCAAGGGACGTTTAACTGCCCAACTCATTACACAAAGGCTAAAGCATGAATTTCTGAAATCGTAGCGAGGTCCAGAAAAAAGAGGGAAGAAATGCATCACTACACTGGGCTTCTCATAGCTACTGTGGCAATACGTATAAAAATGACACCTCTGAAGACCTCTATGCATTTCTTACGTGGTTAAACATGCAACCTATGCAGAAATTATGTGTATAATGAGTGTCTGTTAGCACTCCAAGAATGCTCAGCTTATTTGGGATGAGTTGCAAACATGTTTGTCTGGTGTACACAGGCTCCCATCCAAGCACGGTATTTTGGTTATCTAGATATCACCATGAAGGTACCTAAAGGCCCGAGCAGCATAGGGGAATCTGATACAAGCCCTTAAGTGACATTTTGTTCTTCCTTTTGGCTTGGAAGCATTTGTCCTAGAGTGCTATGGAGCAAAGATTGTTCCTGGAAACGAGAACTATTGACATATATTGGAGGAGTCAGAATAAGCCTGCACCAAGTCCTCAGCATTTCTTCATTCTTTATAAAGATGCTGAAGAAGAGAAAGGCATTTTTAATGATATTTTCATGACACTTTCTACATTTCTCTTCAAGAGAACTGCAAAATCCTGTTTTCACCCTTGTCTTTTCTGTTTTAATAGTAGCTCCTTTTGAAGTTATAACCACCTGTGAGGGCATTCAGTTATTTCTTCTACAATTTTGGTTAGTTTTTGGATCTTCCAAAGTTCAAACCTCCTCCATACCCGGACTGGCTGGAGACAAAATATCTAGGAAAGTCATGTCAGGATGGGGTACCAGCTCTATAGACAGAGCAGCTGCTGAAGTGTTAGGAACAGGCAGTGTACTTTAAGAATCATAGAATCATAGAATCA